>NC_086331.1:131997875-132301039 GCF_032445375.1 Bacillus rossius redtenbacheri
AATTCAGTGGTAAAACTTTCGCAGATAAATTTTCAGACACGGGAGATATGACTGTGACCATTATTTTATCTGTAATCATTATTAATTTAACGTATTTAAAATTTTAATTTTAATAAACAAGCTGCTACGAAATTACGTGATATTCATTTGCGAATTTAATAACATTCGCGTTTTCATTTGTAATTCAAACGCCTACATATATGTCGGCTGAATGATTGACTTTATTTTAGTCTTTAGCTTATTGCAGTCGGATCTAAAGTAAAAATGTAGCTGTAGAAATTTGAGCAGCGTGCAAGCTCGGATACGAGGAATTATGGAGCGCGCTGGACAGTAGTGACACCTTGCGACAGTTTTCCAAACTTTTTGCAGCTCGTTCCCACCCAGCCACAGCTGTCTGCTGTTTACGAAGGGGAGACGGGATTTCGCGGGAAACTGATATGAAGGTCAACGTACTCATTTTCAGTAGATAAGAGAACGTGTTTGGTATAGCTCGGCGTATAATTGAATGGTTATTCTCTGTTATTATTTAGCACAGTGATTTAGCTAGATGTTTTTTGTTGTAAGCGTGAGATTTATTCAGGAATAAAATGCACCAAGCAGCGTACACAAAAGAACAAAACTATCGAAAGCCATTAGAGCGCTTAGAAAAAAGAATAAAGAAAGATACGAGATTATTTTGTTATAGCTTTTTTTACCATATATTTATTTTTCAGAGTTGCGTATGTACAACGCGATGGACGCGATGCGACAACAAAAAGATGGGTAAAATTTTAAACATGTTTTTTTTTTTTTGTTTTTTTTCAGCAATGCGTGAACCATTCATTAACTATACTCAACATGTATCCGTATAATTACGTTTGAGTTTTTTTTTATGACAGGCACCAATGTTAACAAGTTTATTAAGCCACAATAGACTTTTTTCAGAAAACTAAGTGTAGCAGAAAACACTCAACATCACACAAAATCAGTTTACATGAATGCAGTTTTAAGAAGTAAGCTACGTAAATAATAGTTAAAAATTATTTAATATCTGCTGGTAACGTTTCCAAAGTATCAGCTTCGCCTTCATTCACGAACAATATTCGTGAGCTTATTTATTTATTATGCTGGCTATTCGTTGGTGACTGTTAGGACTGCAAAATTAGTAAATATTTTTCACCCTATCCTGAGTTAAATCTAAGTGTGCGCGGTTAGATGAGGACCTAGATGTGTCTCAGGCTTACGCCTTTACACTCTACTCATGCGGGGTATTAACCATGCGCGTAAGGGCGCGTTGCCATTGACCTGTAGGATAGTCTCAACAATCCTCTACGAACTCGAAAAATGTCACCTGCTCATTGGCTACTTGACTTGTGACAACTGTTTTTTGTAATGCCGGTGATTCATCGTTGATTTTGTTGAGGAGTTTTCAGTGGCCGAATTGAAGAAGCAGTACACATGTTACATGCTTGAATTCATAGCGAATGGAAACCACAAATATTTACTGATGTAGTGGTTGGTAAAAAAATATATATATAATATTCGCATCGCGTCCATTGCTTCGCGCCATTATGGCTCCTATATTATATGGATTTATAAAATATAACGATTCATTTACGACACTTAAGATAAGGTGTGTAGGATTTTAAGAATTCACTTGAATTAATATTTAAGAACATATTTCAGGATAACTTATGTAGACGCTCGTACAGACGGCACCGGTTGTGATGACTCATTGTTACCAGAGCAGGGGCCACGCATGTGAAACCTCAACACAACTCGAAAATCAGTAAGTGTTACATTGAAATGTGTCTGCTACAAATGTTCAGGAATTATAATTTTGAAATCGAGTAGAAATATTCCTGCAATCAGCATTAGGTATATTTTAATAGACATTGAAAGCGAATCATTAAGTAGCTTCAAAATCCAAATACCGGAATACAGATAGTCTGTAACAATACAGACCTCACAGACTAGATATGGTCCAGATTGTTAATACTAACACATTTGTAAAAAAACTGACTAGTTACTGAATATGTTGAAATTTTGTAAACCTGTTACTTTAGATGATTGGTGATGTAATAATGTCTCTTGGAAACTACATAAGATTTTAACTGCTTTTATTTCTCCATAAATTCGCAAATCACCATGGCGGCCATTTTACGATCATGATTTAGTTCTTAAATTTTAAATTAGTTTATTTGTTGAGAGCCTGGTACAATGTGTCTGACCACTAAAGCGATCCGAGCCGCGTAGTGTATACTACTGCGAGGTTGCCGAAGTAGGCTCGGGTCGGGACGAATTTCGCTGTGAAGAAACAAAGGTTTTTAATACATGGAAAATTATCCCAAAGCAAAACTTTTGTACAGTAGTAGAATGAAAATTTCTTAGTAACACGTCAAAAGTTTACTGATGAAACCTTGTGATCACACCAATAATGAGCAGTTGAGTCCTTAATGATAATTTCTACAATGATCCACAAAAATGTTTCGTAAATTTAATAACTTTAATACTTTTTTAAGCCGGTTCTCATTATGGCACCAAAGTAATATAAAAGAATGTCCTACATGGAAACTGTGATAAACACCTCAATGTTTAAACGTCCTATTATTAAATTGGTAATTTTAATCATAAAAGGTAAGAAAAATATATCTTTTATAGAAATTTGACTACATGTTACATAAATATGTTGAGTGTAGCGTCAAAATCACTTCATATATATTGTCTGTGTGTGTGTGTTTTTTTAAAGGTTTAAATGTGTATATTTTGAGTGTCTGGTACAATAGTCTGACCACTGATGTATTTCAAGATGCGTAGTGTGTGTGCAGCAGTGTTAGTCGCTCGTGCTGGGACTTTTTTGCTCCAGAAAACTAAGGTTTTTAATGTATGGTAATTCCAGACTGAATTTTACTCTGAAAGAATAAAAGTTTCCTAACTGCAAGTGATTTTTGCTGCTTACGTAGATAAAAATCTTCCAGGATGCGATTTGCTTAGTTAAAAATGTTAGTATGATCGACTCTTTAATTTATAAATTATAAATAAATAACAATAGAACTTCCCGGAAAGTTGTGATAAACTGACGATATTGCGCGAGTAGCAGACCCGTACGTGACTACAGAGAAAGGTAATTTTCCTTGAACGTTGAGATTTCTGGGACGAACACCCTCTCACAGCTGGGGTCATAAAATACGGTCAAACTCTTGCAAAAACATCCACCACCGCTCTTTGCCACTAGCAATTCAACGAAGTAAGCTAGGCGCAGCACTCCAATGAATTAACTTAGAAAAAAAATACTAAATATGTAATTCTATCAATACATTTTACAACACAACTTATGTTTTATTTATTTTCTGGAAAAAAAATAATATTATCATATGAATTATGTTATAAAAGTGACAAAACTCAATAAGCACATTTACGGTGTATCGTTTTCTTCAATTGTTATGTAGTAAACTAATTTCATATAATTAAATATATATATTTTATAATATAGGCTACATTAAAATTTTGCACAGTTCTGATCTAAAATAATATAATGTATTAGAAATAAACAATAATTATATTTTTTGGTATTAAAATATTTTTTAATAATAAAATTTTTGTAACAAAATACGAACACACATATATAAAACCAGAGGTCCACTAGAATTTTGATTTACAAGTTCCAAGCAGAAATTGTTTATTGTTAATTTTATTGTATCAAAAATCATTCATATAAGAAAAAAGAATATGTATATCTCAATAGATGTAACATGAATACACCCTATCATATGCATTAAATATATTTTAAGTAATTCCTAAATAAGACCAAGTTTATTGAGTGTCGCAGTACGCAGCGTGTTTCAAAGCCCGCCGGCCGTGAAAGATCAGTACGGCCGCAATACACTGCAACGCTCGGGCAGCTTTAATGAGGCAACTAATTATGCTAGACTCTTTATAAATATACTATCTTAAAGATAAAAGTATAATTAAAAACATTTATTTAGACATTTTTTCTTATTGGGCTCTTCAAATCGGTGTAAATCGTATTTTTATCTGGGTGGCAAAGATAAAATAAATATATGTCGTGAATTAATCGCTTTATATCATATATATTAAAAATTTAAATTTTTTTCTAACATTAAAGGGCGTATTACAGTTTCTAGATTATTTTGGTAAGTTTACGGACAGTCAAAATTAAAAACTGTATAAATGGGTAGCATTTTAATGGACTGATGCTGTCACCTAGGACTTAAATGCAAATTTTCGGTGATAACGCACAAGGTCTTCAGCGGTAAACTTTCGGTATGTTATCAAGCATAGTCAACTCTACCACAGTACAAAAATTCAGCTTTGGACAAATTTTTCACAGGTTGTCTTGGTTTCCTGGAGTAACACGAAAGTCTACGCGGGGAAGGGCGGCTACCTGATCCGAGAATGAAGGATAGGGCGAGATGGGAAGCGAAGATAAGAGCTGGTTGGGTGTCCGTGTTGGAGAGCGAGAGAGAGAGAGAGAAAGAGAGAGAGAGAAAGGCGATATTGTGGAAGACCTTCGAAAGATTCCCGCTAGATGGCAGGCCTCAGAGCTGCAACATTCGACAACCTCCCCTCACAGAAGCTCTCTCGCCACTAACTTGCCAAATCTCACCCGCTAGCTTATATACGTGCTGGCTGGCCGTACAGTAGTAATAAACAAGCATTTATAAAACACTTAAGCTCATTTCCAACAAATTCTGACGAATGACTGTTTTTTGTCCTGCACCAATCCCCTTAAGACGAAATTTCGCAAATACATAAGCTATAGCTTAGTCTTCAGATATCCAAACACCTTACACCAAAAGGTCTCATCGAAATCCGTACAGTAGTTTTGGAGTGATGCTGGAACAAAAAGCCCAAAAGAGAAACATTCTTAAAAACCTAAATTTCAGTCCTTAATAATGCCATAAGCTGTTTCCTATAAATTATTAATGAATTCACTCAATGTACAGACTTATCACCCTTAAACTATTTTAATTTTAATAACAATATATGTTTAGAAAACGTATATGTTTGGAAAATATTAACTTAAATAGGTATGTTCTTTTGTAACAATGTCTGAATGGTTTCACGTCAAGAAATAAAATGCGTTAGTACCGGTAGATGGTATGTCGTACAGTTACACAACTTTTTTTTATTGAACAAGTATTAAATTTAATAATTTTCAGCAATCCCTATCATGTCGTGTGGAATTTTGGCAACAGCGCTTCTATCAAAGAGTCCAGCATACGCCAAACACTCTCCGCTCTCCATTCTAAGAAAACACGTGACTTTTTCAGTAAAAAATGATGAAACACAGTAAACAGTAACTGCCATAACCTCCTTGACATGTACATTCATTTAACAATTAACAATAAGTTTACTTCAAATGTAGCTACTTACTTAACTAATGTCATGCTAGGATTTACCTTGTAAAAAAATCCCGACGTATTATCACATTGTACCATTAGTACCTACTATCTTAACAAAAAAAAACGTGCGGACTGAAAACGTTTATGAACACAAAGATATTGAGTCATTGTTACATAATTTTACGGAAGAACTATATAATTAATTAAAATTTCGTATAAATTGGTGTTGAAACAGGTCCTGAAAAATAACTTTAGCTGTAGTCATTTTTAATAAGTAATTTTTGCACTGTTTGCACTCATTTACTTTGAGAACAAAAATGTTTGAAGTTATGGAAAAATCCTTAAAAAAAACTAAATATTAATAAAGTATCACAATAGTAACTTTTAAAATATCTCATCAGATGATTTGTGTGATATATTTTGCAGATTGAAAATTAAAATATTGCTCTGTCAGTTCATGCAACGTACCCAAATTACTATATATACGATACATTCGAGCAAACCTTTATCTACAGTTGATAAAAAGCTGTGCTCTGAGACTAAATACAGCTTATACTTGGCTAACAAAACTTTTCCAGATAACATAATAACTGTTGTACTATATTCATTACCAAATTTCTTTCACTCAATGAAGCTGGATTCATTTCTTAAGTTTGAAATAAGGACTTAATAACATTCACTTTTTGTTAGGGGAACTACAATATAATCTTTGAATACTGTTCATGCAAAAGATAAAAAGAGCACGCGTTACTCAGAACACCTGATAGAAGTGAAACTTTTTGGCAATTCAAACCTAGACTCGTAAATATATCTTAAGGGGGAAAACGGCAAATATAGAAAGACAATGTTCTAATTATGATTAAATAACAGTAAATATTAATCACTGTTGACATACACCATAATGGAAGAAAAAACTGTGTTACTGTTTTTTAAAACAATTCTGCCAATCGGAACATGCCAAAACTCTGAATAAAATATGAAATTCATAACACGTAGCACTATCTATGCTGGAAATGCAAGGACTGTGTCAACAGCGCTCTCTACGCTGCTGGTTGAACAAGGAGGAACGTGAGCGCGCTGGTAGCAAGTATAAAATTCAAGGCATTCACAGCTGAATCTATAGAATACCTATTTTCTGAAACAAACGCATGTACACACTCTGTCTTATTCTTCCGGTCATCTATCTCTCTCAGTTCTATATATATTTTTTGGGCTGGGAACAAATCATCGCACAAAGAGTAGAACGAAAACGAGCCCAGCAACATAGATATCATAGTTATATCTTTATATCTCTTTAGCCAAGAACCTATTCTCTGCCCTTTTCGCGTCAGAAACGTTTCACAACAATGTTTCAAAAAAATGTCACATTAAAATTCTGCCTGTAAATTTTACTCTCATCTTGCCCAAGGAAGTTTCACTTCAATAAATAGTAAAAAAAAAAAAGTGTGTGCGTAGAGTCGACGAGCGTAAGAAGTGAAACTTCATGCTATTAGGAATAGACAGAGATAAATTACTGGTATTTTTTAATTGAACAACAAATAATAATTGAGAATAGTAAGGATGCGGGTGTGCTCTCACATAAAAAACAATAATTCAAAGTTACTGTTTTAAAATATATTTTACAAGGAATTCGTTGTTAAATTTGACGAAAACACGAATCAATTATGGTAATTAAGTTTCTAATTTTTTATGAATCAATATTTTTTATGAGTCAATCGTCGGCCGTTACGGAAACCGAGGAGTAGACAAACACAAGCAGAGTTACGATAATTCCCACCTCTCCCCTGCCGTCTCCCCTTCCGGCCGCTACAACCAGCATACAGCATGCTCCGCTACGTACCTATCCCCCTTCCTTGCCGTCTGCCATTCGACCGCTAGCGCTTGCTGCACTCTCCTCCTCTGCCACCTGCCTCACTGTTCCCCTCGTGCGGTCGGAGTTGTGCCCTCCTCAGCAAAGAGGTCTCACTTCAAAAATGTAAGTTGAATTACGGAACACACCGTGGTGTTTACTCGGAGCGCAGGCGCACTTTGTGCTTTTGCCAGGGCCAAGGCCGCTCTTGGAGCGCCACACACTCAAGTGTGCGTGTGAATGCGTGTGAATGCGTGTGAATGCGTGTGAATGCGCGCGACTGCGGACTGCGTGCGTGGACATTCCGAACGTTCTGTTGGCATGCCTGCAGTTTCCAGACTTGTTGCGTGCGAAGAGCAAGCGAGTGCAGGCTGTCGCTTTAAGTGAAGTATGTGCTGCACTCGACATTGCAATAAATGCGTATACATAAAACAATAACTTTTTTTAAATGTAAAACAATGGTTTAAACCACACGCTGTTAGCAACAGAACGGCGAGATAATTATCCAGAGAAATAAATTTACATTCATAGATTGAATAGTTTTTAGTTTAATTTAAGTCACTGAACTTAATTAAAATAAATGCAAAGGGATTAGCATTTTTTTTTTAACGAATATGGGTGTTGAATCACAACAAAAGTATAAATTTTTGCAAAACACAGGCAGCATAAAATATGCTTCATTCTTACGATTGCTGTCATATACACCTAAGCTTTTACTGGCCTCGAGCATTGCTGTTCTCAATATAAGTTATTTTATTGAGTCACAAATTTCATCGTTCAACGATGAGAATCTCCCATTTTTAGGCACAGTGTTACCATTCTCCTGGCAAACCTTCAGGCAACTTCGCGGAGGTAGACGATCAGGAATTTTCACCCGACAGTGATTCTAAACATTTCTATGTTATAGGCATAACTCTTCGGAAGAAGCGTTGAAAATAAAATAATCAATGAAACAAGATATAGCGTATTTTAATATATGCGAGGAATAATACTTAGCAGTTCTATATTATGCGATGACATAACAACTGTGGAAAACCATTAAAATTGCAATATAAGTGTTGTACGAACCTAAAAAACTCTCGTGTTTGTTGTATCAAAATGCCCTGCAGAAAAATAATAAAGTGCTAAGTTGCTTGGCTTCTGGGTTGTAGCCGCGTCCAAGGCGAATATATCACCGACGTTACCCTGTTGATGGCGACTGCAATGTTGACCGAAACGTCGGTTTTATATATTCGCCTTGGACGCGGCTGGAAACCTAGAAGCCAAGCAACTTCTACTTCTAGATTAAAATATTTAAAAAAAAAATTGGTTGTCTGTAAAGTCGGTTTACGGACGATAGTTTAACGTGACAACGTCATATCAAACATTGATGAAATTATTGCATACTTTTATGAATAAAATTGAATCATTTTTATTGAATGATCACTATTTTGTATGGATACAAAGGAGTGAAATGAAATCTACAATTTAATTGATAAATTTACTCTTATTTGCACTCATTTATTCAAATATGTTTATTACTTTAACGAAGAGATTATTTTAACTATAACTTTTATACGTGTTTGCTATTTAACTTCTTCCAATCTGTGTTATTCTGTTGAGGATAGGACGATGATAGGAAAAGTAGGAAACGAATGGGAGTGTTTCAAGTTTAATGTGCCTCGAAAAAAGTCAAATCGATGGTTGTTCCAATCGAGTGGAAGAGAGATAGATGCGGCGCAAGCGTACAATGAGCGTAACGGGACACAGCGTAACGGGACAATGTGCGTAACGGGACACTTTCGTGCGTGCAGCCGGCGTTCATCGATTTATTAGACGTTGTCACGTCAAAAAAAAAGGAAATTCTAATTTAACTCACTTTGTAACTACAATGGTAAAAGAGTTTTCTAGAAGTTTTGGAATGAAGTGACAAGGGATCGGTATGAAATTGTAGATTCCGTCAGTGGAACTGATGTCGCAGACGGGAGAGGCCTGGTCGGACCGCCAAAGTTCTGCGCACGTGCTGCAAGGCGGTAGGTCGAACAGCAGTGCAGGCGCAGAGGCGCAGAGGCGCAGAGGCGCAGAGGCGCAGAGGCGCAGAGGCGCAGAGGCGCTCACCACGGTCTGCACATAGTCGAAGTCCTCCAAGGCGTCGGCGGCCGGCGGCGGGCAGGGGTAGAAGGCCTCCTGGCGCGGCTTGTGGTGCCTCGCCGACAGCAGCGGCGACGGCGGCAGGACCTTGCGTCGCACCCGGTACTCCTCCAGCAGGCGGCCGAAGTCCTCCCACTCCGAGTCCGACTCCTCCTCCCCCATCTCCTCCCGCACGGGTGGCAGCGGCGCCATCTCCTCCACTCCTCCTCCTCCAACCGCCTCCCCCACTCCTCCCCCGACCTCCTCGGACCGCCTCCTTCACGCGCCCCTCGGGCCTCCGGTGCGCATCGCCTCGAGCGCCAACCGCCGACCTCTCCCCCCGTCGCACTTCTTCAACAGCGAGATCGAGGCGTGATTCACCCGTACGTATTGACTTCGTGAACATCACAGGACATGCACAGCTTATAGGAATTATATTTTAAAAAAAGTGGGGGTTGTTGTCTGTAAAGTCGGTTTAATACGATAATTTTACGTGATAACGTCATAAGAAAACATTGACGAAAAATTGCATACTTTTTTTTTTAATGTTCAAATATTATTTACGGTTTTTTTTTGGAAATTTAATTCAAACGATTTGTTAAAAATATAATCACGAACAATTAGTTACATAAATAAACTGAAATCAGTGTCAATAAATTGTTAATTTGAAATGACGAAATTGGACAGATAAATAAAAAAAATGTTTAATTGCTGCTTTTAAAAAGCCCGCCTTAACCTGTTTGATATTATATAAGATTTCTCGCACGGTGGTTGGCCGGTTCTTGCACGCCCGGTTCAGGCGGAACGTGACAATGAGTCATGCTTTTTAGTGCGTGCAGCCGGCGTTCATCGTTTTATAAGACGTTATCGCGTCAAAAAATATAACTTTATAACGGCAAAACCATTCTGTAATACTTTTTTTTTATCATTTATTGTCATGACAAGAAATGACGGTAAATTATAAAAAAAAAAAAGTTAGAATGCTGGTTTTAAAATTAAGATAATCCTGTAGTTAATATCTAAAACAAGAGATAGAGGTTCAAGAAATTGTTTCATTTATTTGACGCCATGTTGAATTAAAGAATTGCTTGGTACAATTTTTATTGATAAATCTTAAATGTTGAATCAGCTCAAAGCTCAGTAAGGTTAAGGTTTGTTTGTAGAAAGTATTAAAAGCTTTATGTAAGCAAAAACCAAAATACAAACATTTACCTAGTATGAAGGTATGAAAGACCAGTATTTTGAGACACAAAGGTAAGGATTTAGGAGTTGAATATGCTACACCTATACCATAACCGTATTCCAAGAGCACAAAACCGCTTCCAAACCCTTAGATAGGACACGGTCAGTCCCTTATTTTTAGGGAACGGATTTTGGTGTCTCATCCGTGACCTATCTGTTGCCCAAATTCCGCGCATGCGCAGAGCTCACGTCTTTGGTGATTTCGTCCATATGGCGGACTCACGTCTGGCGCCATTAACACGTATATAGTCACTTTCGTGAATATCGGAGGACGTAACAAGCGTACTGGTGTGCCAAATGAAACATTATGGTAGCGAAACTATCCTGGAATAAATTTTGTACACTTCAATGGCCATAAAGAGAAATAATCGCAACTTAAAAAGTACCTGAGAAAATAAGAAAGACGGTTCCATTTATGTGCGATGGTGCTGCTATCTCTAGTATTTTTGGCATAACAATTGTATCGATGGATGTGAAACGTCCGCTAGAATGCGTTGGAACCAGTTTCTAGCCTCGCGCAGGGCACCGTTCATTGAAATAGTTGCCGATCTGTCACCTTACATGGATTTGGTTTGAAATCGTTCTAGAATCTGGCCTGCGATAATGTTACGGTTGTATCCCAATAAGGCAGTGCTTATTCGCTACCTTTCCCGAACTTCTTGGAATACCGCCCTTAAGTGTTTGAAAATGTTTCAGGCTTTTATTTTTAGGTATGTCATAGAATTATGACTTCTAACGCGAGTACATAAGCATACACAAACCTTTTTATATTATTAACTGGGAAAAATGTAGTAAAATCAGCTTACTTTAAAAAAATATTATCATCCCTATAAAGTCATACTTTTGTAAAGATTAGAAATGTACCTAAAATAACCCAGCTATAAGATAAATATTTTGAGCCGAAACTTCAACAATGATATCAAGAATTTGAATATGTTTCGCTTTTGCAATAGCATATTGTAAAAAAATCTGCCTGAACAAATTCTAATAAAGTTGATCGTAGAAGTGTGTATACAAACACAAGTTATTTATATACACCATCATATACATAAAAACCGATATCTTCATAAATAAGTTATCAATAAGTAAAGCATTACAAATCATACATAAACCAATTAGATTACAATTTTGATAAAATACAAACAATCTAACTCATTACATCGACTTGATTAATGAAAAAAAAGTTGAATGTATTGATGACGTCAGGCCATTGTGAGACGGACGAACGGTGACGCGTAAGACGGACAGTGACGTAATTATGACGTCATTTTCTCTGCGGGGAAAACAAGAGCGCCCAATGAGAAACCCAGCTCACCGCAAGTCTGAACCGATTCAAACCGCAAAGAACCACCTTTGTATTCACTGGAAATCACCCGTATTACACATTGGTAACATTACGGAAAATAAAAACACAATATTATTAATCAACGCGTATAAAACTAAGTAGAACTAAAAATGTTTGAATGATTTTGAATAGAAATGTACTTCCAAAAGGATTGACTGACATGCAGTTATACCTTACAAAGAGCTTAATTCAATGACACGCAATAAATAAATAAAAATAAAGAACACTAGTGTATACAACAAAAATAAATTGGATTCATTTATGAAAACAAAATAAAACATTCGTTGAGAATTTTCGCTATTTCCACGTTTTTGCAAATTTGTTTCATCTTAAAATTTCTTCGTGACATATTCAATTGAAATTGGTTATTTGATTATCTTCAAATATTTTTGAGCAACAATCACAATAACGAAGATAACTGAAGATAACTCGTTTAATAAGAAACTGCAATGACATTACTAACATTTAATTCATTAAAAATTCTATGGAAATGTATTATTGTTAATTTTGCTTTGATAACTGCTTATATAAAGATTTTGTTTACTTCAAACATATTAATTTAATTTTACTGAACACCCATCACTTAATCGATTTTAATATATTTTGTGATCACCCATTCAAGACAATATTTTTGTTAACTATAACAGTTCGAGATAAATATTGTTTTACAAAAAAACTTAACTTAAATATTAAAATATAATCGGTAATATTTAAATAACCTAAATTTACTGTAAGTGATCGTTTACGAATTTAATTGTTTTAATAACTTATATTTAAAAATCAATTTGTGGTAAAAAAAACAGAGCATTATTCAAAAATAAATTTACCTAAAGAACATGTAACATACATTTATGAAATTTATTTTCAGTTTTAAAACCGGCAAGTGAACATTTAGTTAATTTAAATATCTCAGGTATCTATAACATTATTCAACTGATGGTAATGAATTGAGATAATGAAACTTCTGTAAACATGTATGAAATAATTCTGCATTCATAAGAAATTAATTTCTTATTTTTAAAATTTAGTAGCGGAGACTGAAACAAGTTTTATTAAGTGACCTCTCTACTGGTAAAACATTCGATTTAGTAGCATGCAATTTGGCCAAAGAAATTTTTATGGCGTTGTGAAGACTAAACTATTATAAAGCTGCATGAAACGAATTACGCTTTTATGGATCTTAAAACTTTATTGATGTTAAAAGAATTATTTTAGTAACAAAGCATATGCTTGAAATCTCTTAACAAATACTAGTACCAATAAAAATATACGCAACAAGTTTAGGCTAGATTTAACCCCCCAAAGACCAACAAAAAAACAAAAACTTTTGATTTCTTTCCCTATTTTTTTTTATTTCCAGTATAATTTGGGGCGAACAAAATATTTTTTAGTTCACTTGTTAGCGTTATAGCAGGAGCAAACGTAAAATCTTATGCAGAGATAACCAAATTTGAATTCTATTTCTCCAGAAATTTTACAGCATAATCATCGAATTTAACTATGATCGGATGCACATCCAAATAAACGTTTTTTTCTAAAAACATTCAAAAGTTATACGCATAACTTATAGTTAATAAATCACGTTTGATTATTTTTTTACATTATTCCCTGGCAGAAACTTAACGTTACTTCATTGTTACAGTAAATTATGGAGCTAATAATAATAAGCAAATCTGTATTTATGTTAACAAGTTATTAAGAGCGTTATGTTTTAACAACTCGCAATTCATATCTGCTGCCTTTACTTAGTAGAAAACTTATTCGCATTGTATAAATTATAAAAAAAAGTTGTCACCGCCTCGGAACTGTACACACACATGCGAAATGTTAGTTTAACTTTCTGCGTATGACAATTAGCCTACCACATAAAGCCATATTTTACTCCAAAGGATTTGTGTGCACATAAACGTGTTTACGGCTCAGAATTATCATATTCCAAGAACGATGTTAACATCCCTCGCAACATGGCTGGCGTGACGGCAGCAAAAATGCATTGCGAACGGCTTGGCGGTGGTCATGTCTGAAAAGCTTGTAAACTCGCTAAATTTTTCCAGATTCGTTTGTATCCGAAGACACCACTGAAGTATCCCCTCACACTTATAGCTAGAGACCTGTAAAATTCGCGATATCAAATCCCTAAAGGATAGACTCCATGATCCTCTACGCACTCGTGCAAATTACATCTGCTGATTGGTTACCGACTCGTAACACCTGTTGACTGGAATGATCGTGATTCGCTAATTCTTCTGTTAAAGATTTTTCATTGGCCCAGAGTCTTTCAGATAAACTGTGGCCCAATCACTGAAGCAAAATAATGTCAAAAGTATTTGGACTCTATCCTATCGCGAAATGAATCCGCGAACTTTACAGATCTCTACTTACAGCATGTTACGAGAATGTTTTCCCAGCCCACAGCAATTAGAGCTCTCCAGACTGCCCAGGTACAATCGGGCTTCAACAGGACAGGGTAGCATCGCGTTATGCAATAAGCATAAGGAAATACTTCAAGGATGTGCATGGACACGAACACGTTGGGATAGACTCGGCAAAAAGTTACAAGCTCCTCTGAAACGACCGCCCCGAAGTGTAATGAAATGTCGTTCGGAGAGAGAAAAAAAAATTGGTTGTCTGTAAAGTCGGTTTACGGACGATAGTTTAACGTGACAACGTCATAACAAAACATTGATGAAATGATTGCATACTTTATGAATAAAATTGAATCATTTTTATTTTAATAATAAAAGAATAAATACCTGAAATTATACTAGTAATCAGATTGTTAAAATGCAAGAATAATTAACCTTTATTGCCGAAATTGTTGTTGTAATAGGCAATGAAAAACACATTAACTTTTCACTTCACTTCATAAACAGTCGAGTGGAAGAGAGATAGATGCGGCGCGAGCGTACAGTGAGCGTAACGGGACACAGCGTAACGGAAAAATGTGCGTAACGGAACACTTTTTCGTGCGTGCAGCCGGCGTTCATCGATTTGTTAGACGTTGTCACGTCAAAAAGGCTGTTCCCGAAACAAAGGTGCGAGACAAGTGAGGACTTCAAACAAACTTATCACTCCAGCCATGCATCGGAGGAGAATAATTCTGGGTCGTGTGCTCAGCTGAGAGCGCACACGTGTGGTCTGGAGGAAATGACGTGACAGGCACGAAGTTAGGCTAGCATTCCGCACGTGTGTCCAGAACTGCGACAAGGGTTACAGGGCGTGCGGCACAGGAGTCGGAGTGGCTGGAGCTATACCGGCACACGGCACACGGCACACGGCACACGGCACACGCGCACGGACACAGCACTGACGCGGCACTGAGATGACCGCCGGTCTGCGCGCGATGACCAGTAACGACCCCGGTGCAGACACTTGTATCTGGAGCGTGGCCCTGACCATCCAGCGGCCGTGCTGAAAACATCCGCCCTTCGCTTCCCTGCGTCGCACGGTGTTTCATCTCAGGGGGGAAAAAGGGGGTTGTCTGTAAAGTCGGTTTACGGATGATAATTTCACGTGATAACTAGAGACCTGTAAAATTCGCGATTTCAAATCCCTAAAGGATAGACTCCATGATCCTCTACGCACTCGTGCAAATTACATCTGCTGATTGGTTACCGACTCGTAACACCTGTTGACTGGAATGATAGTGATTCGCTAATTCTTCTGTTAAAGATTTTTCATTGGCCCAAAGTCCTTCAGATAAACTGTGGCCCATTCACTGAAGCAAAATAATGTCAAAAGTCTTTGGACTGTATCCTATCGCGAAATGAATCCGCGAATTTTACAGGTCTCTAGTGATAACGTCATAAGAAAACATTGATGAAAAATTGCATACATTTTAATTTTCAAATATTATTTACAGTTTTTGAAAAATTTAATTTAAATAATTTGTTTAAATATAATCACGAACAATTAGTTAAAAAGCCCGCCTTAACCTGTTTGATATTATAGAAGATTTTCTCGCACGGTGGTTGGCCGGTTCTTGCACGCTCAGCTCAGGCGGAACATGACAATTTTACGTGCGTGAAGCCGGCGTTCATCGATTTATAAGACGTTATCACGTCAAAAAATCTAGCTGGACAAACAAAAGTCATTTCCAGATTTCCAGTAATAATATTTTGTTTTTAATTTTTCAGCCAAAGACTTAACTCCCATCCGTTTTACATCATACGGATTCATCGTATATAGTTTTATATGCTTAGCCATTCAGTTAATGCTTTCCTCTTCATCTCTTCCAAATTCATCAAATTCTTTGTAGGCACTATTTTACAAAATTTTACTAAATTACAAAAAGTAAATATATCGAAAATATTAAACAACATAGTCCACTGCTTCGTTATTGAACTTTTTGTTACGGTCAATAGTTTATTTCTTGATACTTTTGTTACAAAAACCTTTTAATGTATTGCTTAATTACAACTAATTTTTCCAATACTCCAAAACCAATCATTTTTACTTCACTAAAAATATGTATTTGCAATTTTTATATTTTTAATTCTTATATCAGAGAATTGTGTGAAAAATATTGAAAAAAATAATGCTTGGATTTTTTTTAAATATCGTAAGTTTTAATACCAAAACCAAAGCGCCAACGACAGAAACAATTATCACGTGATAAATGTTAATATTTCTACAAGCCGTCACTTATTAAAAAAAAATATTTAGATATTAAAAAACAAAAGCATACAAAAAGTTTCGGAATTAAGGAAAAATAAATTAATAGTATGTAGCCTATTGGTTCCTCCAGTGCCAGGGTGTAGGGTTTTATGGTGATTGTGTGATCTGCCATCTTGTATTTGTCACGGCCACCATATTGGATGAACTTGACATTGACCTCTGACCTTGACCCTGGCCGCCATCTTGGATTACACTATCTTAAGTTATGATGTCACAACTATCACCTCGTATTTAGCCATCTTGGATAATGACATCATAGCCGTTATCTTGGATTCCACATTCTTGGATTACGACGACACAGCTACCGTCCTGGATTGCAACATTTTATTTTCTTGAACTTTCCGCCATCTTGTTTTCGTCTTCTGGAGGTCACTATCTTTTTTCCGTCTGCTGGAGGACACCATCTCGAACTATTCTGCTGGATGTCGCCATCTTTGTTTCTGCTGTTTGTTCTAAGAGAGTGCCATCATCGCTCCTTCTAATGAACGTACGGTCGATGTTCCATTACTTACCAGGGTTAATATGACCCGTATTGACATATAAACTTTAATATTTTTTATACAAAATACATCGGAACCGGGGCAGGTCGGACCTCTGACCACACGTCCATCGAGACATGAGCCAGACTAAGAATTAAATAAGGCATGTATAAAAACAACACATATTTAAACTAACCAATTTTTTTTTTAATATGAAGGAATAATAACAGCACCTTTTGGAGGCCAAGCCACCATATTTTATTTAAACACTTGCTACTAGAAGGTCTATTGTTGCATATTGCAAACGTCGTCTGCTTAAGTGCGCTACCGCCATCTTTGTGTCCAATGCTTGCTTCTATAAGGTCTAGTGTCGCGTATAACACACATCATCTGCTAGTGTGTGCTGCCACAATATATGGGTTAATTGATAATCCGCTAGAGTACAAAAGTGTAAATCACCAAATCGTAGCATCCACCATCTAGTCAACCATATTGACAATCATATTGAAAAACTGTAATTAAAGACTAAAAATATTCCTATTTTAAGGGAAAATGTCTTATCGAAAATTCTAAAATTCGAAATTATAACTTCCTCGAATATTTTGCCGTTAAAAGACCCAAGATTCTTAAAAACGGCCTAAGATACCCTAAAATATTCCAATTCAAGCTGCTGAGCTTTGTGCAGTAGAGTAGAATATACACAGTAGAAATATTCTTTGAAATATGTGCTTCTTTTGATTCTTGCATGTGGCGTGTAAGGTCTGTTGAAGGACGTTATTTGTCCTAATACTAAAAGTTAGGAATTATGACGTAGGCTAGGTAGCTATACATAAAAAGTTGTATTTAACCAAATACAAATTATAATAAACCATATTAAAAGTTAAATTTCCATTTTAACGGGGAGCAGGGAACGATTAGAACTGTCGAGAACGGGTGACAGGGCGGACGTTACGAAACCCCGGTTGAGGTCGTAATATCTGATTGTGCTCGGCAGTTGTGTGTGCGGAGGCGGGCCAGGGTCCATGTTTGCGGCGCGGGTAGTGCAGCGCCCAGCACGTGACGCGTGCAATTGCCGTCGTTACGGGTAAGTGCCGGGCGATCCGCGGCCCCGCTCGCCCTGCGAGCTGCTGGCTCTCTTTCCGCCGCGCAGCACTTCGCACACCGCGCAGCACTTCGCTTACCACTTCGCAAAACACACAGAGCTTCGCACACCGCGCAGCACTTCGCACACCGCGCAGCACTTCGCACACCGCGCAGCACTTCGCACACCGCGCAGCACTTCGCACACCGCGCAGCACTTCGCACACCACGCAGCACTTCGCACACCGCGCAGCACTTCGCACACCGCGCAGCACTTCGCACACCACACAGCACTTCGCAAAACACACAGAGCTTCGCACACCACACAGCACTTCGCAAAACACACAGAGCTTCGCACACCACACAGCACTTCGCACACCTCACAGCACTTCGCACACCACACAGTTCTCCCCAGCACCGCGAGCAAACTCGGCCACGCCCTGCGTGGAGGTGGCAGTCCGCAACGCAAGCAAAGCCATCCATTGTCATTCTACAGCATGTCCATAAAAGAATTTCCCAGTTATAAATTTAAATGGTATCATCTGCAGGCGTTGTAGCGTGTTGGTTCAAGGTCACAACTAAAGAGTAACTCAAACAGTTTTAGATAAGCGCGTTCGCGAATACTGCTTTGTTGTTTTCTCGCTCGCAGCGCGAAAGAATGGCTCTTTCCCCAGTTAGCAGAGGGTGCGCCTGTAAACTTTATTTGGCAACAGGATGGAGCCCCTCCTCATTGCAATCTCTTTGCACGAGAGTGGTTGAACGTCGAAGTCCCTGACCGTTGGATTGGTCGTAATGGTCGAGACGACAGAGCTCTTTTTCGCTGGCCTCCACGGTCACCTGACATAACGCCATGCGATATTTTTTTCCCCTTTGGGGCGTTATAAAAGTTCCGCCGCTACCTAATGATTTGCCAGAGTTGAGACATAGAATTGAAGAGGCTATTGCTTCCATTACTCCAGACTTGTTAACCAAAGTGTGGCAAGAATTTGACTTTAGGTTGGATGTGTGCCGTATAACTATAGGTGCACATACTGGACATTTGTTAGTTAAAACTAGGTTAGTTTACCTTCAATTTGATTTGCTGTCAACAGTATAAATTAAACTGTTAGGATATACCATTGGAACTAAGACATTCTTAAATGGACACTGTGATTCCGGCCAACCTAGCGCATCGCCCGCCAGTTGTAACGTACGCTGGGCTTCAGATAAACACTCAATAAATCAATAAGTAAAAATAATGCCTTGGAAGCGTCAGCCCACAAACAAAAAAAAACACAACAATTATCACAGAGATGCCCAGATGTCGTACAAAGGAATTTACTTATAACCTACTAGGAACTCTAGGAGGCTATGTGGATCGAGGATGAATAATAATGAAATAACAAGACTGGTGGTTTGATTTATATAACTGCCCTTTTACTAAAATTATTTACTTAGCTTTTTCTTTTTTTTATCTTTAAGCACACATGTATTAAAATACATTAATTACAAACAGAAAGGAGCCTTAGGAAAAAAAATACATATAAAAAGAAAAACAACCATGTCTCTTAAACTTGACCCTGGTTTTACGTGAGCTCGCAGGCTCGAAAGAAAGACCATTACATTTTTAATTTGCTTTTAAAATGAATTTAACCAACTACTATGTCCTGTAAACTGGCGGTCCTGGCACCGGATGTTTCTGGGGATTAAAAGTCCAGAGGAAATCGATTTACGAAGTAACTTGCATGTTGACCGGTGTGTGGGGAGGAATCTTGTGACTCCACGCGCCCAATCACAGACTTCTAATTTTGGCGGCGAAGTTCCGTCCTAATTCTTGAGATTTTAATTTTGTGATCCATGACTCTTGCATGTACTCCTTGGATGTAATTCTTGGACCCCGTCGAAGCTGCGGGGTGTAGTCGGACCGGGCGGTCCCTAAAGTAGTCCAGGTGACGCGCGTCGCGGAAGATCGCGGTAGTCATGGTGGATACAAAGAAGCTGACAAAAAAATTTAAAAAAAAAGGAAACTAAACTATTCTGGGCAGCCAAGACTCAAAATTTAATAGAGAGCCAAACTGGCTATGCCGAGAGCCGACTGCATGCTATATCGAAACGGTTCCCGATTCTTATTCTCTAGCTTTGGCTATAGACGCGGAGAAGACACGTCTCTCCCGAGTGCTGCCCGTGGAATCTCTCAAAATGGCGCCGGGACGCGGGGGGGGGGGGGGGGTGTCTCACGCTCGCTCTGGCGGGTCGCGGGGTAACTACAGGTGAGGGCCGACCGCTCGACTAGGAGCAGAGTCGATCCTTCAGGCATGGCCCGGGTGGGAGAGAGCCGTGCTGCGCTCTGGCGGGTCGCGGGGTAACTACAGGTAAGGGCCGACCGCTCGACTAGGAGCAGAGTCGATCCTTCAGGCATGGCCCGGGTGGGAGAGAGCCGTGCTGCGCTCTGGCGGGTCGCGGGGTAACTACAGGTAAGGGCCGACCGCTCGACTAGGCCCGAGTCGATCCTTCAGGCATGGCCCGGGTGGGAGAGAGCCGTGCTGCGCTCTGGCGGGTCACGGGGTAACTACAGGTAAGGGTCGACCGCTCGACTAGGAGCAGAGTCGATCCTTCAGGCATGGCCCGGGTGGGAGAGAGCCGTGCTGCGCTCTGGCGGGTCACGGGGTAACTACAGGTAAGGGCCAACCGCTCGACTAGGAGCAGAGTCGATCCTTCAGACATGGCCCGGGTGGGAGAGAGCCGTGCTGCGCTCTGGCGGGTCGCGGGGTAACTACAGGTAAGGGCCAACCGCTCGACTAGGAGCAGAGTCGATCCTTCAGACATGGCCCGGGTGGGAGAGAGCCGTGCTGCGCTCTGACGGGTCGCGAGGTAACTATAGGTAAGGGCCGACCGCTCGACTAGGCCCGAGTCGATCCTTCAGGCATGGCCCGGGTGGGAGAGAGCCGTGCTGCGCTCTGGCGGGTCGCGGGGTAACTACAGGTAAGGGCCGACCGCTCGACTAGGAGCAGAGTCGATCCTTCAGGCATGGCCCGGGTGGGAGAGAGCCGTGCTGCGCTCTGGCGGGTCGCGGGGTAACTACAGGTAAGGGCCGACCGCTCGACTAGGCCCGAGTCGATCCTTCAGGCATGGCCCGGGTGGGAGAGAGCCGTGCTGCGCTCTGGCGGGTCGCGGGGTAACTACAGGTAAGGGCCGACCGCTCGACTAGGCCCGAGTCGATCCTTCAGGCATGGCCCGGGTGGGAGAGAGCCGTGCTGCGCTCTGGCGGGTCGCGGGGTAACTACAGGTGAGGGCCGGCCGCTCGACTAGGAGCAGAGTCGATCCTTCAGGCATGGCCCGGGTGGGAGAGAGCCGTGCTGCGCTCTGGCGGGTCGCGAGGTAACTACAGGTAAGGGCCGACCGCTCGACTAGGAGCAGAGTCGATCCTTCAGGCATGGCCCGGGTGGGAGAGAGCCGTGCTGCGCTCTGGCGGGTCGCGGGGTAACTACAGGTAAGGGCCGACCGCTCGACTAGGAGCAGAGTCGATCCTTCAGGCATGGCCCGGGTGGGAGAGAGCCGTGCTGCGCTCTGGCGGGTCGCGGGGTAACTACAGGTAAGGGCCGACCGCTCGACTAGGAGCAGAGTCGATCCTTCAGGCATGGCCCGGGTGGGAGAGAGCCGTGCTGCGCTCTGGCGGGTCGCGGGGTAACTACAGGTAAGGGCCGACCGCTCGACTAGGCCCGAGTCGATCCTTCAGGCATGGCCCGGGTGGGAGAGAGCCGTGCTGCGCTCTGGCGGGTCGCGGGGTAACTACAGGTAAGGGCCGACCGCTCGACTAGGCCCGAGTCGATCCTTCAGGCATGGCCCGGGTGGGAGAGAGCCGTGCTGCGCTCTGGCGGGTCGCGGGGTAACTACAGGTGAGGGCCGGCCGCTCGACTAGGAGCAGAGTCGATCCTTCAGACATGGCCCGGGTGGGAGAGAGCCGTGCTGCACTCTGACGGGTCGCGAGGTAACTATAGGTAAGGGCCGACCGCTCGACTAGGCCCGAGTCGATCCTTCAGGCATGGCCCGGGTGGGAGAGAGCCGTGCTGCGCTCTGGCGGGTCGCGGGGTAACTACAGGTAAGGGCCGACCGCTCGACTAGGCCCGAGTCGATCCTTCAGACATGGCCCGGGTGGGAGAGAGCCGTGCTGCGCTCTGGCGGGTCACGGGGTAACTACAGGTAAGGGCCAACCGCTCGACTAGGAGCAGAGTCGATCCTTCAGACATGGCCCGGGTGGGAGAGAGCCGTGCTGCGCTCTGGCGGGTCGCGGGGTAACTACAGGTAAGGGCCGACCGCTCGACTAGGAGCAGAGTCGATCCTTCAGGCATGGCCCAGGTGGGAGAGAGCCGTGCTGCGCTCTGGCGGGTCGCGGGGTAACTACAGGTAAGGGCCGACCGCTCGACTAGGAGCAGAGTCGATCCTTCAGGCATGGCCCGGGTGGGAGAGAGCCGTGCTGCGCTCTGGCGGGTCGCGGGGTAACTACAGGTAAGGGCCGACCGCTCGACTAGGAGCAGAGTCGATCCTTCAGGCATGGCCCAGGTGGGAGAGAGCCGTGCTGCGCTCTGGCGGGTCGCGAGGTAACTACAGGTAAGGGCCGACCGCTCGACTAGGAGCAGAGTCGATCCTTCAGGCATGGCCCGGGTGGGAGAGAGCCGTGCTGCGCTCTGGCGGGTCGCGGGGTAACTACAGGTAAGGGCCGACCGCTCGACTAGGCCCGAGTCGATCCTTCAGGCATGGCCCGGGTGGGATAGAGCCGTGCTGCGCTCTGGCGGGTCACGGGGTAACTACAGGTAAGGGCCAACCGCTCGACTAGGAGCAGAGTCGATCCTTCAGACATGGCCCGGGTGGGAGAGAGCCGTGCTGCGCTCTGACGGGTCGCGAGGTAACTACAGGTAAGGGCCGACCGCTCGACTAGGCCCGAGTCGATCCTTCAGGCATGGCCCGGGTGGGAGAGAGCCGTGCTGCGCTCTGGCGGGTCGCGAGGTAACTACAGGTAAGGGCCGACCGCTCGACTAGGAGCAGAGTCGATCCTTTAGGCATGGCCCGGGTGGGAGAGAGCCGTGCTGCGCTCTGACGGGTCGCGAGGTAACTATAGGTAAGGGCCGACCGCTCGACTAGGCCCGAGTCGATCCTTCAGGCATGGCCCGGGTGGGAGAGAGCCGTGCTGCGCTCTGGCGGGTCACGGGGTAACTACAGGTAAGGGCCAACCGCTCGACTAGGCCCGAGTCGATCCTTCAGGCATGGCCCGGGTGGGAGAGAGCCGTGCTGCGCTCTGGCGGGTTACGGGGTAACTACAGGTAAGGGCCAACCGCTCGACTAGGAGCAGAGTCGATCCTTCAGACATGGCCCGGGTGGGAGAGAGCCGTGCTGCGCTCTGGCGGGTCGCGGGGTAACTACAGGTAAGGGCCGACCGCTCGACTAGGAGCAGAGTCGATCCTTCAGACATGGCCCGGGTGGGAGAGAGCCGTGCTGCGCTCTGGCGGTTCGCGGGGTAACTACAGGTGAGGGCCGGCCGCTCGACTAGGAGCAGAGTCGATCCTTCAGACATGGCCCGGGTGGGAGAGAGCCGTGCTGCGCTCTGGCGGAGAGAAGTTCTGGCCGCTCTCGCTAGATGTCGCGGGCATGCAGGACTGTTGGCCTCGAGCGCGAGACCGTTCAAACGTCGCGCCTCCTGATGGCGACCAATCGCGCACGGACGGGGTCATCGGGGGTCGTTGGCTCCCGACACCCTGGGCCAGGGAGGGGCGGGGGGTGCCGGAGAGAAATGCTTACCCTGGTGGTAAGGGCTTCCACCGGAGACACTGACGTGCTTGGACGGTAGGGAACAAGAGCAGCGTGGCTCGCGAATCTCGCCGATGTCAGGCTGTCACTTGGAGGGGGTGGCGGGTGGCAAGCTGCCTTCTGCAAGCGTTTCTTTTAGTCCCGCGGGTGTTGGCTACTGACACCCGGGGCATGGCTCCACCACGGGCGTAGCCAGGGGGGGGGGGTAGGGGTTAAACCCCCCCCCCCCTTTAGCACCAAATCTTTAATTTATTTCTTATTCATCACTCAAACAAATTTCATATAAAAATTAATAAAATTTTTACCATAACAATATTTAAATTTAAGAACCGAAAACTGCTAAAATAGCACTTTTTTACACCTTAAAATCCAAATTTTCCCGGGGGAGGACCCCCCCGCTTTAATACGGGGGGGGGGGGGGCATTCTTCTTAACACCCCCATACACAAATCCTGACTACGCCACTGGGATCCACACGGGAAAAATATGAAGCCGGCTGCTTGGCCAAGACTAGCCGGATAAAACTGCGGTTGACGAGTCAGGAAAAAAAAGGGGACGAGTGCACTACACCAAAGAAGCTTGGGTCCGGCCGTACACTAGGCCGAAGAAGTTTTGAAAATTGGGCATATAAGTTTAGAGTAAAAAAATTAATTTAGGAATTATTCTAATTTTTATTATTATTAGAAATAATTGTGCCGAAATGGCGCATTATCGGCACACAGTGGTCTGAAGCACGAGTGATTCTTGCGCCGACGACAAAAAAGCGCGCGTGTTCGGTAGGAACAGTAAGTGATTTGTTCTGAGACTACGAATAAAGGCCCACACAAAGGGCCCGTTCGTCTGGAAATCAACGGAGACAAAAAAAAAATCTTAAAACTTACAAAACACAAAAAAGCGGGCCATTTTATGGCCTTAAAACTAATAATGACATTTTGAGGTAGGTTTTCATTAAGAAAACAATAAGAAAAAAGTTTTCAAAAAATTAACTAGTATATCGATGAAAGAAACAAAAAAAAA
This sequence comes from Bacillus rossius redtenbacheri, assembly GCF_032445375.1. NCBI lineage: Eukaryota > Metazoa > Arthropoda > Insecta > Phasmatodea > Bacillidae > Bacillus > Bacillus rossius. Next base: position 132,022,799 of record NC_086331.1, read on the forward strand.
TTATTGACAGTGATCAGAGAGCTATGAACAACACAAAGAAGACACAATAGGCAAACAGAGCGGAAACGCTATGCACACAAATAAGGAGGATACAACGAAAAAGTCAAGTATACACGATTTGTTGTGTGTGGGAGACGTGGGAAGGGCAAGTCCAGGATACTAGAATCCCTCTGATAGCATGTGAACATTTTTACAAAAAAAAAATTGGTTGTCTGTAAAGTCTGTTTACGGACGATAGTTTAACGTGACAACGTCATAACAAAACATTGATGACATGATTGCATAGTTTTATGAATAAAATTGAATCATTTTTATTGAATTATCACTATTTCGTATGGATACAAAGAAGGAGTGAAATGAAATCTACAATTTAATTGATAAACTTACTTTTATTTGCACTCATTAATTCAAATATGTTTATTAATTTAACGAAGAAATTTTTTTAACTATAACTCTTAGGGCCGGTTTCACCAACAGGGATAATGCTATTTTATCGAGATAAAGTTCAAAAATATCTCGATGTTCTAGTTGTTGTGTTTCATCACACACTTTATCTCGATTTTCTGATATTATCGAGATAGAATACTTAAACCTCGGAATTTGGTGGATAAAGTGAGAATATCTGGATAAAGATGTAAAAATAAACAAACACATCACAGCATGCATTATATTTTTGGAGGAAATATGGCTCGGGCGATGTATAATTTAATTCTTGAGGACAGTGATGATGAAGAACATTTTCGCGAACGTCGGCCACGATGGATTCAGGAAAGAAGCGATTATTTTGAATTGTATGACGAGGATGATTTCAAGATTCACTTTCGTCTTTCTAAACAATCGGCTATGTTTGTACTTGAACATATTGAAAACCAACTAGAGTTCCCTTCTGACAGGTAGGTTTATTTGATTCTAAACATCCATTTAAATTTTCTAATTAAATCTAGATTACTAACAGTATTTATTTTTACTTTTAGGAACATGTCAGTTTCACCCATGAATCAACTTCTTGCAACACTTCGTTTTTATGCAACGGGATGTAACCAGCTGTCTGTTGGGGACTACGTTGGTTGTAGTAAACCCACAGCACACAGAATAATCCACAGGGTTAGTTGCGCAATCGCTGCTCTTCGGCCTCAATTCATAAGATTTCCTGAGACCAGAGAAGAAATTCATTCGGCCCAAATGAAATTTTATCAGATTGCAAAATTTCCCAGGGCTATTGGTGCAATGGATTGCACCCATGTCAGAATACAGTCACCAGGTTTGTTAAGAATATCATTGAGCATAGGTTCAAAGTGAATGATATGTCAAGGCATATTGTTAATACAGAAAATATTTTTTTTCAGGAGGAGAAAATGCAGAGTTGTACAGAAATAGAAAAGGGTACTTTTCTATCAATATTCAAGCCATTTGTGACCCAAATGTGGAATTCAAAGATATTGTTGCCAGATGGCCTGGATCCACACACGATAGTACAGTCTTTAATAACAGTAATAGAAGAGCATTCTTTGAAAGAGGAGCATATGGAGATTCGGTATTGCTTGTGGATTCAGGCTATGGTTGTAACAAATATCTAATGTCTCCATTGAACAATCCCACAAGTCGTCAGGAACATCTTTACAACGAATCGCAAATACGATCTAGGAATCCAGTAGAACGAATGTTTGGATGCTGGAAACGGCGCTTTCCAGTCTTAGCTTTAGGACTGAAAGTCAGCCTAGAGAATGCTTTCCCAATCATTGTGGCAACTGCAGTGCTGCATAATATTTTGATACGAGCCGGCGAAGAAATTCCACCAGATGATCCTAACATTATTTGTGAAAAACCGTGGACTGAACTGCTGGAGGAAGGTTACATTAGGGATCAAGAAGGAAATGTGGAGAGAAGGGCCAGATATGATGTAGTGAGACGGTCATTAATTGAGAACTATTTCAGAAGGTAAGAACAAATAATATTAAATTTATCCGATTGCATATACAAACTCCTATCATATTTAATAATTTTTGTTGTCTCAGTTTGTTGTAGATGGCCTCGAGAAAAAATCATCAACAAATTCGTGAAGATGTTGCAGCAAGGATCAAGGGACAAAAACTGTAAAATGGTTTTATGTATAATTGTTATTAGTCAAATAATTAGTAATGCTACAAATATCAAATATATATATATAGATAATGATTTTCAATACAACTAGGTTTCATTACAAATATACGAAATCAGATGCTTTGAAATGCTCATTGTAAATAGAGTTACAAAGAAAAATTGTATACAAATTACATAAAACATAAAATTATAAACCATCCAATTCTTTCTTTAGTTTTTTAATCTGTAGAGTCATAAATTCAGTCTGTAGCTTTTCATGATTCAGCCTTTCTTGTTCTTGTTGCAATCTCACTTGACGCAGTTCTTTCATAGCTTCATTTTCTTCTGTTGCATATTTCTTACATAATTCAATTAGTTCAATTTTAGCTTTATGGAGGGCACTTATTTCATTGTTCTTGCTGGACTGCAATTTTGGCCGCCGTCTCTGAGTCCAGGAAGACTTCCCCGCGATGTTTGGCAACTGACACTCAAGGACTGATTTTGCAACATTGTTACTATTATCGGGAATATGGTCTCTTGAAGTACTTTCACAGTTGCCTTGCTCAGTGCTTACCATAACCGTTTCTTTGATACAAGGGAATATCACTGGTGAAACTGATGATGTTGAACTGGCATTATTTTTTGGTACAAGAGCAGGACATATGGGGCCTCTGAGCATTGAGGGAGTGTAGTGGGACCAGTCTCCATTAAGAAGTGTCTGCTGAAAAAAAAAAAAAGAAGACACTGTTATGTGAAAAATGTAAACATTCATCGTACTGTTAAGTTTCTTTGTTACGTTAATGTTATTAACATTTTAAACTGCTTTGTAATGTCTGCTACTTTACACTAGTTTGAGTCTCCAGGGTAGCAATGTCCACCATCGAACCTATTTCCAGCTCTACGACTGCATTTTCTTCTGTGTTGTTTGATTCACCTGGAACAATACTATTCTGGTTAGTTCACATGTGATGTTATAAGCACAACAACTTAACGGTTTAACAAAATAATACATATAGGTCTAACATTTCCAATGTTCGACCAAATATGAGACTTCTTTTATGTAAGAATGAAACTGATCAAAATTATTTTAATCAATCATCTACATCATTTACTACACAGAAAAATGTACTGAAGGAGAAGGCTATGAAAAACCATTACTTTGTAGGAATACTGTACTTACTTATGCATTGTAATGTATTGACCATTACTGCATCTGAGTCTGAGTCAAAGATATTATTGTGTCCTTTAACTACAGGTTTTATTAAAGTATATACGCGGCCCAAAATAGGGTCATTTGTACACTTTGTGGGGGGTCCTCCACCTGAAAAAAACAATGTATTCAATTTAATTAAATTAATTGTCAATGTACATTGCCATTTGTAAAAATATATTAAACCACTTCCTTTCACTTTGTATAGTAAGTCACAAAATAAAATGTTACATTTTGTAATACAAGTTGAAAATATTTTTATACAAAACATACCTGTCCCAGTTACCATCTGAACTTTTTCGTCTGCATACTGTTTCCGTGTCGTCTTCTTCAGATTTTCCCAAACAGATTTCAGGTTATCTGCAGACCTGTGATGGACTCCTGACACACAGTTGAAACTACTTGCAATAATTTGCCACTGTTTCAATTTGTTCTGTTGTGTTACTGCATCCGTGCGCTTATTTTCAATTATGTTAAAATGTTCTGTCACCAAATCTAACAAAACAATTTTTTCTTCTGGTGATAAATTCTTATTTCGTGGTTTTTTGGCGGAACAAGTGTTTTCTTTAGCTTCCATTATCTTTATTATCGCTACACGACTTGAATAACAACAAACCTACTCGCGATATTTGTTTACTTTTCTTCCGAACATCGAGATTTCAAAAAGAAAATCGGGATTTTATAATGAATATCGAGATATTATTATCTCGATTATCTGGGAAGAGGATAAGTCGTGGTGAAACGGACACAAGATCATCGCGATTAAAATTCAAGTTTAACTTTTTATCTCGATAAAAATATCTCGATTTTCCATTAAGTTTATCTCTGTTGGTGAAACCGGCCCTTATACATGTTTGCTATTTAACTTCTTCCAATCTGTGTTATTCTGTTAAGGATAGGACGATGATAGGAAAAGTAGGAAACAAATGGGAGTGTTTCAAGTTTAATGTGCCTCGAAAAAGTCAAATCGATGGTTGTTCCAATCGAGTGGAAGAAAGATATATTCGGCGCAAGCGTCAAATGGGCGTAACGCGACACAGCGTAACGGGACAATGTGCGTTACGGGACACTTTTTCGTGCGTGCAGCCGGCGTTCATCGATTTATTAAACGTTGTCACGTCAAAAGTTAAGCAAGTACTTTCTTAAAAATAACTTTTTGTTAGATACAGGTTTTGTTGTTCACAGGTTTCAACATTGTTTCCAAAATCATATGTTTTACTAATACATATATTTTTTACTCATATTTACTTAATTCCACGTATATTTTAACACAGAACCTATGCTACAGCTAGGAAATGTCACTAGTTTAACATTTCCCACAGCGCAGTGGAATCATCCGAAAAGCTTCCACACATGAACTTGTGTGCCGACTTGCCAAACACTTGTTTCCCTCCTGTTACACATTTACCTTTTTCCACGAATTATAAGTGACTGTCTGAAGCCTTCAGGGCATTCAAACATCATGTGTTCATTTGAAAACTTTGCAAAATGCCGTCACAAGACAACATTACTCTTTAAGGAAAAAAAAATTATTTAATTTTTAAGGTGATAGGCAGAATTACAGTTAAATTATAATGCTATCTTAAAGTGATACGTTTCCTACTAAACTGCATAACTGCCCAAAGAATATAAAGTTGAGATTTTTAACATTTAAAAAGACATTTTTTAGCTCGCTAACAAGCTTAAAACTCTGCCTTAAACATTTTATGTAGTGGAATAATCTGAGTATCAAATAATGAAAGAAGAATTCGTCGATCGTCACGATAAAAATGAGGGAAAACTACACTTAAAATCATTGGATATAGTCATCCTATAGACATTTTTTTTTAAATTTAATATTAAATAATTATAAATAATAAAAACCATGCAATAAAAGCAGTGACATAAATAAGAAATGGTATTTAGAAGTTGGGTACAAGTGAACAGTGCACTGTAACATTTCTACGGTGTTTTGCAACATAGCGGATACCCGCCTCTAAATGAGTTCATCGCGGTAGCCAGCTGAGGCCGAACACACGAGGTGAGAACACAATGCGAGGAGGAAGAAGAGAGATTCACTGATCCCGGAGCAGACGCCCCAACATCCGCGTTGGTGCATCTTACGATAATTTTTGATGTGATGACGTATTATAAATCGATGAACGCCGGCTGTACGCACGAAAAAGCATGACTCATTGTCACGTTCCGCCTGAGCCGAGCGTGCAAGAACCGGCCAATCACCGTGCGAGAAAATCTTTTATAATATCAAACAGGTTAAGGCGGGCTTTTTAAAAGCAGAAATTTAAAATTTTTTATTTGTTTGTCATTTTTCGACATTTCAAAGTAACAATTTATTTACATTTATTTGATTTCAGTTTATTTCTATAACTAATTGTTCCTGATTATATTTAAACAAATTATTTAAATTAAAATTTCAAAAACTGTAAATAATATTTGAAAATTAAAAAGTATGCAATTTTTCATCAATGTTTTCTTATGACGTTATCACGTAAAATTATCGTCCGTAAACCGACTTTACAGACAACCCCCCGCCCCCCTTCTTTTTATTCATGCAAAAGCAAACGGTGTGTTACGTTCTTGGGGAATTTTGGTTTAATACGATTGTTGGGACATACGCCTTCACAGTTTTGCACTGTTTGTCGTGGGGAAAAATTAAAGAACGCAAATTAAGAATTTAAAAAAAAGCCAACACAGAACAAGCTTTAAATCGGCTGATGTCAAACAGATAAACAGAACCATGAACCTAAACAGGTATTATTGTACGACACAACGACAACAAAACAGATTAACGCACTCAAACTTAAATAACAGACGGTAAAAAATTCCGTTGAAGGAAATTGATCGTGAAAAAAAGGGGTTGTCTGTAAAGTCAGTTTACGGACGCTAATTTTACGTGATAACGTCATAAGAAAAATTGATTAAAAATTGCATACTTTTTCATTTTTAAATATTATTTACAGTTTATGCAGATTTAATTTAAATGATTTGTTTAAAATATAATCACGAACAATTAGTTATAGAAATAAACTGCAATCAAATCAATATCAATAAATAGTTTATTTAAAATGTCGAAATTGGACAAATAAATCAATTTTTTTTTAATTGCTGCTTTTAAAAAGCCCGCCTTAACCTGTTTGATATTATAGAAGATTTTCTCGAACGGTGGTTGGCCGGTTCTTGCACGCTAGGTACAGGCGGAACGTGACAATGAGTCATGCTTTTCGTGCGTGCAGCCGGCGTTCATCGATTTATAAGACGTTATCACGTCAAAAATAATAACAGTACAGAAGAACACAGTGTGCTAACAACGACGAGACAGTTTACAACAATAACAGTAAATGCAGGTTTTTGGTCTGTTCCATTACATAAAAAAAATTGGTTGTCTGTAAAGTCGGTTTACTGACGTTAGTTTAACGTGACAACGTCATAACAAAACATTGATGAAATGATTGCATACTTTATGAATAAAATGGAATCATTTTTATTTTAATAATAAAAGAATAAATACTTGAAATTATACTAGTAATCAGATTTTTAAAATGCAAAAATAATTAACCTTTATTGCCAAAATTGTTGTAATAAGCAATGAAAACCACATTAACTTTTCACTTCACTTTATAAACAGTCGAGTGGAAGAGATAGATGCGGCGCAAGCGTACAGTGAGCGTAACGGGACACAGCGTAACGGAACAATGTGCGTAACGGGACACTTTTCCGTGCGTGCAGCCGGCGTTTATCGATTTATTAGACGTTGTCACGTCAATAAGTTCATAACTTCCCCCTCCCCCCGGGCGGTAGGGATTGGGCACGCGCAGACGAGCGTCGCTAAAGAAGGGCTGGTGAGGTCAGTGACTACTGCTCTGGGGCCTGTGAACGCCTGCGCGCGGCAGTCGGCCGGCAGAGCGGCTGACCTTGGCTAAGCAGACGGCGGTTACTGGCTGGATGGATATCAGGTGGAGCGCGCCTGGCGGCAAACAGATGGTAAATCTGCCGCGCGCCGAGATATACGGCCCGTCTCGCTACAGCGCGGGATTTCCCCGCCGGCGCTTATCCCCGTCTAGGCATCGTTCCATCTCGAGAACTTTCGTGTATGGTAGCCAAGCGTATTTCCATTTCGAGAACTTTCGTGTACGGCAGCGGAGCGTATTTTCATTTCGAGAACTTTCGTGTATGGCAGCCAAACATATTTCCATTTCGAGAACACTCGTGTATGATAGCCAAGCGTATTTCCATTCCGAGAACTTTCGTGTATGGCAGGCAAGCTTTTTACAATTTCGAGAATACTCATGTATGGTAGCCAAGCGTATTTCCATTTCGAGAACTTTCGTGTACGGCAGCGGAGCGTATTTTCATTTCGAGAACTTTCGTGTATGATAGCCAAGCGTATTTACATTTAGAGAACTTCCATGTATGGTAGCTAAGCATATTTCCATTTCGAGAACACTCATGTATGATAGCCAAGCGTATTTCCATTTCGAGAACTTTCGTGTATGGTAGCCAAACATTTTTCCACTTCAAGAACTTTCGTGTATGGTAGCCAAGCTTTTTTTTCCATTTCGAGAAAACTCATGTATGGCAGTCAAGCATATTTCCATTTCGAGAACACTCATGTATGATAGCCAAGCGTATTTCCATTTCGAGAACTTCTATGTACGACAGCCAAACTTTTTTCTATTTCGAGAACTTTCGTGTATGGTAGCCAAACATATTTCCATTTCGAGAACTTTCATGTATGGTTGCCATAGCTTATGTTTGGCAGCCAAGCAAGTTAATCTCTGATACTGTTTTAAGTTTCACCTATTAAAAAAATCTACTGTAAATATTATTTAGATAGCTTAAATATTTAAATTTTTCGCTACCTTCGTACTCATAATCACAACCACTATCGCAGCCATTAGCATCACCATAATCACCAAGCACTCTTTCATTTTCGTTAAGCTTACCACAACATTTTTGACTTATTTTTTGTTGAAGACTTTGTGCATATTATATAAGTATCCTTATATTTTATAAAGTTTTGTGAGTTTTGTATCAAACAGCTTCAATTTAAATATACAAACTTTAAATGAGTTTGATACCTCCAACGCCTTATACCTTCCTTAAATCTTCACTTCCTTCTTCCTTACTTCCAGACGTTGCATCATTTCCGCTGAAACCTTTTTCCTGCCCAGTACTCAGAAACGGTGCGACCTACGCCGTGGCAAAAAAAAAGAAGTGGTTTTCTGTACGTTTAGTCAGATATAAAAATAAAACTCCATACAATGCACAAGTCGTGGGATATACTGAACTGTAAGTCTCTTGTATAACTCTTATTTCAATTTCTACAAGGGGTAACTTAACATTTTTTCAATGATTTTCCGAAAAACCTGTGTATACATTTCTCCAGCTTCGTTTTGACAGCTGCCTAATGGTTGTTTACAACACATGTGGAGATACTTATTAAGCGGTTAGGACTATTTATTTCAATTAAAACAAAATTATGCTGAAATTATTAGAATTAATACTGTGTGGTGTAAGTTATGCTAAACTTAAAATAAAGCAAATGTATTTTGTGATTTATTAAAATTAATGACTATTGTATTTTTGACACAGATAGGTATAGTGATTATTAATTGAACTATTTCAAAAAATGATTTCAGTCATTGTGAAACGTTTGTCGTTTATCTCTTATAAAAACCTTAAAATTTAAAATGATTAGAGCAATATCAGTTACCCTTAAAATAAAGTATTAATTTGTTAAGTATTGCCTGAAAATATTGATAAGTTTAATGTTTTTATGTAGTAAACCTATTACAGAAGCAAGATGCACTGATAGTAAAACACTTTAACCAAATTTAAACATTAGCTGAAACGTATTTGGCAATTCAAACCTTGACTCCTAAGTATATCGAAATGGTTAACATGGCCGAAACAAAGACATAAGAGAGAAATAAGTCAATTTTCTAAATAAAAATAAATTAAAAAAATTATTACTTACTTCAAAATAACTGCTCTGGCTATCAATAACTATTGATCACTCAATAATAATTAATTAACAATAAGTATTACTCACTGTTTAAATACTCACAGTATAACGAAAATTTGTTTAGTAAATATCAAAACTAGGATTGATTATAATAAATTCGTTTTTAATTAAATTTTATATTATGTGTAGGTTACATGTGATCGAGCATTTTTCTGGACTGATATTGTAGTTCTCCAAAAATCACCTTGTCATTGAGTTATAGTGAAACAGATTCTGCCAATAGGCTACATAGACATACAGCGATGCTTTCATAGGCATTGATAATGTTCTGCCGTCCAATGAATGAACAATGACTACATGTCCGCCGCTCTGCGACGCGATAACTAAACGCCACGGACCTTCTTCGCGGTAATTCTTTACATTATAGCCATATTGCCACAAAGTGACAATAAAAACCTGTAATATTCCACGCACGGGGTTTGTACAAACATTTTTTCAAATAGCATATTAGTTGGACGTAACATATTTCCACGCTCATGGGCTCATAATTATAATACGTTGTGTGATTTAATTAATCAAATAATTCGTGACAAATCATTACCCTGTCAAACTAAATCATGAAAAGCATTATACCATAAAAATATTTAGTTACACAGCTAAAACAATACTCAATTTAACAATTTACACAACATTAACATATTTACACAAGTAATTAAAATAATATGTACTTAAAAGAACATCATTTCCTTGTGAATATGGCCCGTGGCGTGGTGCGCAACAATAATCTCAAACCCCGCTGTGTTGCCGTCTGCACAAACACTCCCTTACTAGACACCAGCAAGTCGGACACCGGCGGGTCCCTACCGCGACCCGCCTATCCCTGCAGCATGGCGGGGTTCAACCTGAGCCGCACTAAGCCACGTGGAGCCCGCATTAAAATTTGGCCTTGAAACTTTGCTCCCATCGCGGTTAAAGAAGTTTCGCTTCAAAAATAATTGTTGTGATGAAATGGGTGGATCGATTTTGCACGTAGATTTGTTCGTATACTGTGGATGGAAATACATAAATATCGTCTCATGTGAGCACAAACTTTTGTGTTGTGGTCATTAAGTGTTAGAATGTTATGTTAACAAGTAAACTATTTATTTCTGTGAAATATTGTGGAGGTTTAAAATAATAATAGTTATGACCACGTAATTTGAAGACACTGATTCAGGTCAGAAAGTGTGTGCTGTTCTACTGCCGTTAGTAGGTTGGGATGCACCACAGGGCAGGCAGTACGACTGAAACAGCTTACACTGGGATTCAAACTTTTTTTTTTACCAAATCTCACTCATTTATTTCCACCCACTTCTTGATTCGTCGCATTGCCCTCAGCAGCACGTGGGTTCGAGTCCCTCCCACGACCCGCTAGAGAAACAAATATTAACAACACCTCAGAAGTAACCCAGGATCATCCTTCTCACAGACATCCACACATGAACAAGAGTCGGTGGGCGGCACTCCTCGCGGGTCCTTGGTTCGATGCTCGGCTCTGGCACTCGGACCACGAGGCCCGCAGTAGCTGTGCTGACAGTACAGTGTCGCGGTGTGGTCTGATGAAGCAGACAGTCTGAGAGCTGTAGACACCGCGCCGAACTCCTACCCCAGCCCACTTGGCAGCCTAGCGTCGAGACTACACACAGGCCGCGGTGTCCTGCCTCCCCGCTGACCACGTGACGGCTCTTCAAGGCCACCTGGCAGTCATGGCGTCAGCCGGCCTCTGTGACGACCACCGGCCTCTATGGCGACAGCCACCTCTATGGTGACAGCCGCCTCTATGGTGACAGCCGCCTCTATGGTGACAGCCGCCTCTATGGTGACAGCCGCCTCTATGGCGACAGCCGCCTCTATGGTGACAGCCGCCTCTATGGCGACAACCAGCCTCTATGCTTTCAGCCAGCCTCTATGGCAACAGCCGCCTCTATGGCGACAACCAACCTCTATGGTGACAGCCGCCTCTATGGCAAAAGCCGACTCTATGGCGACAGGCGCCTCTATCTCGACAGACGGCCTCTATGGCGACAGACGTTATTTGTACGTGACAGGTATAATATTTTCTAAACAAAATATATAAAATGCGCTATTTTATGTATATTATAATCAAACGTTTGATTATAATATACATAAAATAGCGTATTTTTTTATATTTTGTATAGAAAATATTAGCTGTCACGTACACGTATTCACGTATTCACGTATAACACACAGCCGTGTCCATGACACAGCCACACCCCATTTTTTTCTCTTTCGGATTCTCGGAGAGAAGCTCTGAACAAAGCTTCTCTGGAAAAGCACCGAGCTTCCGAGAAGTATGGTGCGGTGCTTGCACGAGGCGCCTTGGCACGGGAAGCCTTCTTTTCACAGACGAGAGAGCCTAACTCCCGATCATGCATCTTCAGTTGTTTTTTTTTTTTTTTTTTGTTCGTTGTAAATAAATATACAACTCATGATAACTAAGGTCAATTAGGTTAGGTTAGCTACATTACAAATACTTTAAAACATTGTGGACGGTTGATTTGGTTAGGATAGCTACATTAAAGATACTGTGAAATCATGTAAACGGTTTCCCCCAAATAAATACACCTGTTGTGGTAGGAAAAAAAAAGCGAGCATGAACTTGGGGTGTGGCTCTCTCGCCTGTGAAATGAAGGCTTGCCCTTGCACGAGGCGCCTTGGCACCGCCGCGGGGGAAAGTCTGCGCATGCGCGGGCGTGTCGATTGAAGACACCCCCCCCCCCCTTGCCCCCCCCCCCCTCCCGAAGACAAGTTCACGCGATTTGCGGCCAAGGAGAAGTGTGAGGCGCATCTGCTAACGGGACTCGCAACAGCTGTCTGGCTGCCGGCACAGAACAAGGAGGGATACAGAAGTGCGACTCTCACACTGGAAACTGAAGCCATGTTTCGCGCGACATGTGACGCTATATGTTTGGTAAGCCCGTAACTACCGGCAAAAAAAAAAAAGTAGGGAATTGTCTGTAAAGTCGGTTTACGGACGATAATTTTACGTGATAACGTCATAACAAATCATTGATGAAAAATTGCATACTTTTTAATTTTCAAATATTTAAAGTTTGATGCAAATTTAATTTAAATAATTTGTTTAAATATAATCAAGAACAATTAGTTAACGAGCCCGCCTTAACCTGTTTGATATCATAGATTTTCTCGCACGGTGGTTGGCCGGTTCTTGCACGCTCAGCTCAGGCGGAACGCGAAATTTTTTCGTGCGTGCAGCCGGCGTTCATCGATTTATAAGACGATATCACTTCAAAAACCGGGATAGAGGTTGTAGTACAAAGTTCAGGGCCGGATTCAGGGGAGGGCAACCGGGGCGAAAGCCCCGGGGCCCCCACAAACGGAGGGCCCCCACAATAGAGACTTCGGGAAAAAAATCTTTCAAATTCCGACAAGTAAACACTAGTAAACATATTTTCCTTTGATATTGTTTTTTCGCTGTTTTACCTTAACCCACAGTACTTTGTACATACATGATTATATTATTGTTTAATATTAACAGAAATATTCATTAACACTAAAATTTAATTTCATATAATTCTTGTCTCCGATTATATTTATGTATGTTTTTTAAATACTAAGAGAATCTACTTGATTTCACAATAAATTATTTATTGGAAAACTCGACTGAAAAAAATTGTTAATTTTATTTGTAAAATAATTTGGGGCCAGGGGGCCTCCGCTCCTCTGTTGCCCCGAGGCCTCCGGACCTCTGAATACGGCCCTGACAAAGTTTTATGTTAGTAATGTTAATTTATCTACTTGACCACTAATTACTTAGTAAAAGTGATTTAAACTGTGCGAAGAACACTTAAGGTTGTTTTGTAATAAAAAGGTCATGTCACGTATAAATTAGTAGTAGATGCGAAATTTTCTGGTTTTCAACACCAAAAATATATATTTATATGTAGCTACCAAAACGGAGTGAATTAATTTTCACTGGTTTGTTTGCCTGATAATAGAAGCTCCGTCGTTAAAAACAGTACTTTCATAAACAGAAAAGTGTGCGTGGAGTCCACGTAAGACGCAAGTGAAACTTCTTGCTTATCATATTATGTAGGGAACACAATTATATTTGGCTGAAGACGCAGATCAAAAAAATATATGCAAATATGCGAGCGCTAAATTATGCTATTGAGCAAGTATGCAAGTGTGAAAGTATGCACATGTTCAAGTATGAAAGTATGCAAGTGTGCAAGTGTAAAGTATTCACGTGTAAAATACGCAACTGTCCAAGTGGTGAGTGTGCAAGTATGCGAGTGTGCAAGCATGCGAGTGTGCAAGCATGCGAGTGTGCAAGCATGCGAGTGTGCAAGCATGCGAGTGTGCAAGCATGCGAGTGTGCAAGCATGCGAGTGTGCAAGCATGCGAGTGTGCAAGCCTGCGAGTGTGCAAGCATGCGAGTGTGCAAGCATGCGAGTGTGCAAGCATGCGAGTGTGCGAGTGTTCAAGCATGCAAATACGCAAGTATGCTGCGCCATTTCTACCTACCCCCTGTCGGTACCTCCTCTACTAGTTCCCCCACCACGTACCTAATTATTCTCCTCGTGCGATCGGAATTTTCTTAGCCCACTCAGCAAAGAAATTTCACGTCAAAAAAGTAATTTATAACTGTTTTCACAATGCAGCCAATGTTTTGTTGTGTTACCAACATGGCGCCACAATTAGCTGACGGAAAAGAACGGCTTCACACACGCATAAGGCACAAGGTCACCGCGAGTCTAACCAGTCAGCCTAGAATGTGTCAATTAACAACTCTCACTTTACTTTCGAAAAAAATATATATTTATTAGAAACTGTTTAAGAGTTGAAAAATTTACAATATTTAGTAACGAACAATGGTTAAAATGACACATTTACTGACACTCTAACCTCAAACTGTTTACGTGTGTTGCTGAAACTTCAACGATAAATTTACTAAAATATATCAAACATTTAACTGCACGAGGAAGCTTAGGACTGGTTTAACTACGTTTTAAAAACATAACTTTGGTATAATCATTGATTAGTACTTGGTTTGTTTCTTAACGAACTTTTAAGGGTGCATGTATTAGTGATAACCTATGAAATAAATAAACATGAATTTGGCAAACATGTAACGACTTCTTCGTGTTTATCTGTATAGACAGATGAGCATACCTTTATGCAGATACAAATTTGAAGACAATACAAAAATTGAAAGCTTGAAATAGAATAACATGCAAAACGGATTGCAGCCAAAGAAAAAAAATAAAACAAAGCATTATATCTTATTAAAAAAAATTATGATATATTAACAATATACATTTACTATTATTTTTTTTCGTTATTACTGGTTGAGTGGATAAAATGAAGGAAAAAAACTTTAAAAACGCATTTCATGACTTGTTTTTCAATCAGTACTTAATGCTCAAGAATCCAAATCTTTTAACAAACTCCATAAATCCACTCTGACCTTGATACTGTCTCGTCTGATAAAGTCGGAACATGTGAGCGTGGCGATGTTACGTGGAACACCATCAGAGATCGCGTTGTGTAGTACACTGGGTGATCGGTGGCTGTGACCGGCACCGGGAGTTCTGCTCCATGCTCCGTAGGAAATAAAGCTATCAGTACCTATGTACTAAAACGTGAAGGAGATCCTTTGTGCTCCTTCTTAAGGCCCCCGCCTACCCGGGCACACACACGGTGCGCAGAGCTTCAGGGAAAACAACGCGATTTCAAAACTACTCAACATTTCCGAGTGGGGTCTGTTTACGAAAAGCATTTAAGAATTCACTGAGAGCCGAAAAGTACTTTTGATTTTGGATTAAGTTTTTAAACTGTAATTTTATAAAAGTTAAAATCGCTAAAACGCATGTTTTCAGAGTAATTTTTAGGCGTAAACCAACCGGTACAGATTCTTGAAAGCACTTAAGGGACTTGCATGACACCTTTATCATCATTTCTCGGCCATATAATGTTACGGTCACCGCTCATGTGCACTGGGAGAAGACTGCGCGCCAGTCCAGAGGAGACACCGCGCTAGAAGCACCAGCGAGCGTCGCGCTTATCATTCCCCCTCACCGACACATATACACCCCTGACGAGGCGGGCCCATTAAGCAAATAGCGCGCATGAAGTGATGTGAGATTTTGCATGATTAAAGTTCGTAAGAAGAATAATGCAGAAAGATAAAATTATTTATACTATGCGTTACAAATACATTTAATAAAACAATACAAATACATGTTCTTTCATTGTGGCTGCTTTATTCGTATCCATGGAAACGGATTTTTTTTATTCCTCACATAGTATAGTTCGTCCAGTTTATCTATTTATCTATGGAATTTCATAATATACACTGCATATCAGTCGCACTGCTGTTTATTTTGTAACATTTGTGCTTTACATGTTAGTGAAATACAGCTTGCTCATAAACATATGTTGTTAAAAGAAATTTCGACCACTAGACGACCTTTAGTTTAAGTTAATACCTGTTAAAATACCTAATAAATAGTACAGTAAAGTTCTAACCTAACATGTTTGTAATAAAATAACGACCAAAACTTTGAAGATGATACACTAATATAAAAATAATTAAATCACTTTTGAACACACAATTTAGAGATATCGTTTACATATCTACCTTAGAAAAAATGTGTGGTCAGTTTAATGTCTGAAGCTAACAATGTAGTCTTGCCAATCCTTCATCCAAAATGGCATCGAGCGAACGAACATTAAATGACAGACTCGATGTTACCACTGGCCTTCTGGCGAACTTCAAGAGCCCGTGGACACTGGAATACTATGGAATGTACGAGTTGCCAAAAGGGGTAATCCGTCAGCGGCATCCAAAGATCGCGCAGTTCCGTGAAACCAGAACCATAAGTTTTTTTTTCACTTATTCCGTCGAAACCATAAGCCAAGCTACTGGCCAAACCCAGTTATCGGTACCGTCAATCATAGCCACCTATCGTTATTTACTCGAAGATAGCGGTGTGAAATAATTTTTACTCAATTTTAATCCCCGATTACATGAATTGAGGTGTGGCGGTTAGGTGCTAGATTGCGTAAAAATCACAACTTATTGCATTTGTCGGGTTAAGTGAAGGTAGTAAAGTATTATAAATGGCTCTTTGAGTTACCAAGATTTCCTTTTATGGTGATAAACAATCCCGAATTCCACAACACTAAGTAGGACTCGAATTTCAAAGTAACAGAACTAAATTAGTTTACAATCTCACCCTCGAAACACAGCAGCGCTACGCGGACTACTCTTATTTCGCCTGCCTGATGCGCTAGTCAGCTTCGGTCGCTCTATTCACTCTGGTCGCTGTTTACTCTGTTCGCTCTGGTCGCTCTATTCACTCTGGTCGCTGTTTGCTCTGTTCGCTCTGGTCGCTCTATTCACTCTGGTCGCTGTTTGCTATGTTCGCTCTGGTCGCTCTGTTCAAACTGTTCGCTCTGTTCGCTCTGTTCGAACTGTTCGCTCTGTTGGAACTGCTCGCTTGGTTCGAACTGTTAGCCCTGGTCGCTCTGTTCGAACTGTTCGAAATGTTCGCTCTGTTCGCTCTGTTCGCTCAGGTCGCCCTGTTCGAACTGTTCGCTCTGGTTGCTCTGTTCGAACTGTTCGAACTGTTCGCTCTCTTATAAATGTTCACTCTGGTCGCTCTGTTCGCTCTGTTCGCTCTGTTAGCTCAGGTCACTCTGTTCGAACTGTTCGCTCTGTTCGCTCAGGTCACCCTGTTCGAACTGTTCGCTCTGTTCGAACTGTTCGCTCTGTTCGCTCTGTTGGAACTGTTCGCTTAGTTCGAACTGTTCGTCCTGGTCGCTCTGTTCGAACTGTTCGCTCTGTTCGCTCTGTTCGAACTGTTCGCTCAGGTCGCTCTGTTCGAACTGTTCGCTCTGTTAGAACTGTTCACTCTCGTCGCTCTGTTCGCTCTGTTCGAACTGTTCACTCTGGTCGCTCTGTTCGAACTGTTCGCTCTGTTCGCTCAGGTCACTCTGTTCGAACTGTTCGCTCTGTTCGCTCAGGTCGCTCTGTTCGAACTGTTCGCTCTGTTAGAACTGTTCACTCTCGTCGCTCTGTTGGAACTGTTCGCATTTTTCGAACTGTTCGTCCTGGTCGCTCTGTTCGAACTGTTCGCTCTGTTCGCTCATGTCGCTCTGTTCGAACTGTTCGTTCTGTTAGAACTGTTCACTCTGGTCGCTCTGTTCGAACTGTTCGCTCTGTTTGAACTGATCGCTCTGGTTGCGTTGTTCGAACTGTTCGCTCTGGTTGTACAGGGCCCAATTTTAAGGGGGATCGTTCAATTCGAAAGACGCCATTTCGGATTAAACAGTTTTTGAGGCATAATTTTTTTTACAGTTTACTACAGAGAATTGGCCTTAGTTAAGACAGAAAAACTCAC
Organism: Bacillus rossius redtenbacheri; assembly: GCF_032445375.1. Classification (NCBI taxonomy): domain Eukaryota; kingdom Metazoa; phylum Arthropoda; class Insecta; order Phasmatodea; family Bacillidae; genus Bacillus; species Bacillus rossius. Next base: position 132,040,482 of record NC_086331.1, read on the forward strand.
TTTAACAGACTATCGGAGATTGTTGACATGGTGTCTGTGGTCATTATTAAAAAGTTACCATTAACACTGTATCCTAATGATTTTACAGAGAAAAAATTATGGCGCAACTTATCGCAATAAACTTGTTGCATTTCATTAAATTACATAATTATGTGCCTTAAATCATTCATAATATTCATAAAGAAAACTAAAAAAAAAAAAAAATGGTTGTCTGTAAAGTCGGGTTACGGAAGATAGTTTAACGTGACAACGTCATAACAAAACATTGATGAAATGATTGCATACTTTTATGAATAAAATTGAATCATTTTTATTTGATTATCACTTTTTTGTATGGATACAAAGAAGGAGTGAAATTAAATCTACAATTTAATTGATAAATTTACTTTTATTTGCACTCATAAATTCTAATATGTTTATTACTTTAACGAAGAGATTATTTTAACTATAACTTTTATACATGTTTGCTATTTAACTTCTTCCAATCTGTGTTATTCAGTTAAGGATAGGACGATGATAGGAAAAGTAGGAAACGAATGGGAGTGTTTCAAGTTTAATGTGCCTCGAAAACGTGCAGCCGGCGTTCATCGATTTATTAGACGTCACGTCAAAACTTTTTATGAGGTAAGAATTTTTGTTAAGTCCAAATTTGCTTCTTTGGGATTCCGTACCCACGCTGTCCATAAATTCGCTAGGACTGCAGTGTCAGGCATGCCAACACTCCGGCAGAGTCTGAAAGCTACCAGCTCAGAGTCCCCCGTCTCATGGGCTTCTGCGCGCAGCCGTGTGGCGCTAAACCCCGAGATATCAACTACTCAACTGTTGAAGGTCACGTCGCCGTACACCTGGGCGCGCGAGCTCTTGAAAGGCACGGGGCGCTAGGGGCGACACTTGGCCGGAGCGTCATATGCCTCGTCACCTTTACGCACTGGCGTGCACACTTCGTGACCCAGTTTTCATGCTGGGATATTTCATGTGCTTGTTCCTACACGATGTCTTCATATTTTTTCACACCTAGAGAAGTCAGTGAAACATCCATTTTGACTGTCCAAAAAAAAAAGAAAAATGTTAAAGTAGAAACCACGAAACTAAGCTTTCTGTTTGTTACGTTTTTTTTTTTTTTTTTTTTTTTTTCGTTTTGTCGTGTTTTTGTCTCGTTTGAACTGTTGTACTGAATTTTTTTTTGGGTTCAATATTTTTGTGCTGTCATCATTTCGACCATCAAAACACGAAGTGGCGTATCTGTAAAATGCCAACTTTTCAGGAGAGCAAAAATAAGAAAAGCACCTATGTTTGAAGTGCTATACCGCACAATCCCAAACTAGAAAACCCTTCATTTAATTTTTTATATATATTTAAGATGTCTGACTTGGGTTACCTATAATTACTTTATTTATTACAAATTTATATTTTAAGATTTATAATAAAATATAAAAAATGTTGTAGTTACGCCACTTCGTGTTTTGTTGTTTTCATTCATTGCAGAGTTACGCCGCGAAATAAAACATTTAAATAATGAAAAATGTTCAAGTTTTATTACTTATAACAATACAAATCGTTTGTTAGTACAAACACTAAAGGTTATTAGGAAAGTATATCATATTAGCAGTAAATAACTCAATCACTCAGCATTAATTATTGGGCCTTCTTCACACAGTGTATTATTAAAAAAAATTTTTAATCGAGTAGCTTCACATAATATGTTATGGTTTTAAAAAAGTAGAGGTTTGAAAACTGCTTACATAAAAATTTTTACTATAGTGAAACTAACATGTATACATTGAAAAATCTACACTCTTAAACAAAAATTTCTAAAAAACAAAAACTAGGCAAAATAATTATTATCAGAACTACAATATCCACTTAGTGATACTCAACTTTGTTGGTTTCATAAAATAAAAAATTTGTTTTAAAAAAAAGTAAAATAAAATAACCTGATGTCAATTTCAATAAAAACAGTACTGTTTAGCTTTAAAAACCATACAAAATGATAAAAAAACTTATCTTAACTAAATAATATTGATTGATAAAATATCAATAACAAAGAAGAAACACTAATAACGATATTCAAGTTTCATCTCTTCTAGACAACAATCTTTGAAAAGTTAATTAGGTAAGGACCTGTAATAGTTCTGAAACTCTGCAGCCCTTACAACGGGAGTAGGTCCTTCGCAAAGTGATATCAGATCCTTGAACTTTTCTTTTGTTATAGCCTGCGGTAGAACGTTGAGACGATCTAGGGGCATCTTCAGGTTCTTGTCAGCATCACGTTTTAAAGTAAATGACCTGTACGTTTCATCAAGATGGCTGTTCTTGAAAAAAACTGTTGTAGGATGGTCTTTCTTAAAAGCATACTCTACCATGTTAGGCCAATTTATGGGTTGTCCTTTTTCGTTATCCTCTCGAATGGTGAGAATGCGCAGTTCTTTGGAGAGTCTTTTAAAGTCCAAAAAGTCCCTTGTTTCCATTTGATGGACTATGTAAGGATGCGCCCTTCTGGCGAGTTTAATTATTGGTACCAGCTGGGAAGGAACAAACAGATCGCCTGCTTGATTTATGGCATGGCCAATCGCACTGTGAGCAGCATCACCTTCATTTTGACCATGGTAAGGTTCAAAAAATCTCAAACTAATTTCAGAAATGTTAGAGCTATTGAACAAAAAGTAAAGGAACATTGCAGGCAGAATACTATTTTTGTTCTGGCCAGAACAGCCATCAGCAAACAAAGTCACTTTTTTGCCTACGTTGTTTTTATCATGCTCCTTAAGCATGAGGAATATGCAAGAAGCAATTTCAGATGAACCTCTTTTACTTATTGACTCATTCCAAGTAAAACAATGACAGTCCTTGGTTCCCAAGTCGTATATTGTAAAGTTGTACACTCATAAGCGTCTTTTATAAAATACGGCGCTCTCGTTGGTTTTCGGCAAGAAGATTACTTGCTGAAGGTCAAATACTAAACAAACATTAGTTTTGTTTTCAATTGCTGCTGCTTTACACCTTTCCTTTATTGCTCTAACTTTTGTTTTTTCCGCAATGTGTTGGTCATACCTCTGTTTAATTCTGTCCTTTGTGTCTCCATCGCCTGTCTTGTAAGTCATACAGAGAGTACACATATCTTTTTTACGATGATGAAAACTTAAATTTAAACTTCTAAAAATAAGTCTGTATAACCCGATGCTGCCCTTGTTGGCGTTGGGATCTTCACTTTGGTAAAGGTTAAACATTTTTTTAATATTCAAATCATCATGTAGAAATTCTCTGGTTGTATTAGCCCTGCAGTAATGCGCTTCTACTCTTGGAAATCTGTTGATGTGATCGGTCATTCGCTTACGAATATCTGCATCTCTAGCTGCTAGGGTTTCCTGTCTTCCTCCACGCTTTTCTGGTTCTAAAACACCTGTCTCTGCTACTTTTCCAACAGCTGTTCTTGCTGTTCGTTCACTAATACTAAGAGTATTAAGAAAAAACTTTTTGCACACTGCTTCTTTTTCATTTTTTAATGTTAAAAAATACTGTTTTGACTGTGCTCTACGACTGTCGCCAACTGTAGTTTTGCGTTTTGTTGCCCCTGACACTATGTGTCTTGCAATGAACTCTCGTTGTAATTGAAGACTACCCATAGCATAGTACGACTTGAAAATATTTTGTCTGTCTTCATCTGTAAATTTACTACAAGACTTCTTGGTTTTCTCACAGAATCTACCAATGCAACGGTCTTTAATTTCTCTTGGAGCAACTAAATTGTAAGACTTTTCTTGTGTATAGCCGTGACCAGTGTTTCTCCTTTGTTTTCTTTCTTTCTGTCTATTTATTTTGTACCGTTTTTCTAAGGGAAATTCTCGTGCAGACCCTTCTGTAACAAAATCTTCTGGCTCTCTTGGCTCTTCGATGAGCGTTTCCAATTTTTCTAAATTATCTGTATGGTTTTTGCACTCATCACTTTCCTCAAAATGTCTAAAGCATAGTAACTCAAGACATCTCACACAAGCTGCAAAAATCTCTAAGTTACAACCGTTGGAAGTACATGTAGAATGCATGGGATCTGTATTATCAATATTATTCTTTTCTGCAAACTTAGGTTGGGGTTTCTTCTTTTTCTTCTTTGGAGATTTAGCAATGAATCTTTCATCGCTGCTATCAGTTAAAACAATATGGTCACATTCATTTTTTGACCAGTGGGATTTGCAAACAAGCAATCCACAACAACATGTTTGAACACCTACTAGTTTACATTTTTTTAATTCGCACAGTTCTGTAAAATCTGGATCCGCGTCGCTGTCATCGGGTTCACTACCAAAACAATTTAAGTCTACATTAGAGGCTATATCTGTATTTCCAAATGAAGTGTTGGGGTTGTGATCAGCTTCGGTATCTCTGTTATTGCTCTTAAGGCGGGAAAGAGGCACAAATTCGGCCAATGCCTGTTCGTCTTCATCAGACATGCTATCTGAATCACTGTTTTCTAACAATATTATTGTTCCAAAATAAAATGTTTTATTGTAAAGCATTTTAACTTTGGAGCCTTTTTTAAAAGCATTGCCCTTATCAACTGGAATTAAATCAGTTAATCTCACCACGTTCCGGGTGCCGTCAGTCCACTTCACTAAAGCGTCCATCTTCTTTTAGTCCACTTCTTACTTGCATGCAAACTCCAGCGTCGATATGTAAGATACAATAAGTAATGTATTATAAATATACAAAATTAAACTTGCAATGTATGTTGTAACGTCCACTTCAAAATAGCCTAGAGTTAATTTTACCTGCAGTAATAATTCACTAATAAACAGTTTATCAAACAATGCATTTAAAGGTGAACATAAGTGTTCTTGATGTACAAATTATATGCAGACTAATTTATTAACCCTTAACCACAGACATGAGGTCCCCGGGACCACACAGCGTTCTGACGCCCTCTGCCATCAGTAACCAGTAACCTCGTGGACACATGATCTTCAGTACCTTCCTACCATTCAGTCTTCTCTCTGCCGCCGGAGCGATAAGTGGTTATCTGACACCTGACTTCACGTCTGTGTTAGTGTCAGCATTATTTGCAGCGTGGGACCTCACGCCTGTATATACGCACAAAAGTTTCACGTCTGTGGTTAAGGGTTAGTTATGGTTGTAGGCCTAATAAGTAATATTTTAACAAAATGCTTACCTGGGCTCTACATCTAAAGCATGTGTTGTGATGGACAGACGAGCAGATAGTGGTGCAGATCAGTATATAGATAGTGCGGTATTGCGGTATCAGTCTTCCTTCCGGTGTTTTCCCTCTATTCCCATCTTTGTGCAACAAAACAATTAGGTTGCATTTTCCGACCGCCCCACATGTAGTTACGCCACTTCGTGTAAAACGAGAAATAGTCAACAATTTTTTTTTTTCGGAAAACACGAACAGGCGTAAGTTAACTTAAGTCAGTACGTGTTTTGCTGAATAGTCTCCAAAACACTTACGACGAAATGAAAAAGCATTATATCTTCAAAACCATTGGGAATTAAGTTACGCCACTTCGTGACATGATAGACCACGTAAAGATATGTCTGTAGCCAGTATATCTCAACATCGGCATTTTTGCAGTTACGCCACTTCGTGTTTTGATGGTCGATTTGTGGGGGTTTCTTCGTTCTCGTAGTCCATTTTTCTTTGTTTTTTTCTTTGTTTGTTGACCATATTCCTGTTATGGAATATTATGTGGTGTTTATATCCTGTTGACAACAGCATTTTTTTGCTTAATTTGTGTTTTTGTCCTTTGGTTTTTTGTAGTTTTCTTCTACAGACATACATTTGCATAGCAATGGCGTATGTCCAAAAGCTTACATCAAGTCACGAAACTAAGCTTGCATGGACAGGTGTCATGTCTCTTAAGGGGGTGCCTCCCATTTCAGGTCATGATTTTATATTTATATTAATCACTGATCAACTAGCAGACTTTTTCAATTGTTTAACTTTCACGAAATGAAAAATATATATACAGCGCATACTTTTTGCATGATTAGCTTCCAAAGTTACATTTTGAACGTTTTTGGGTTGTACAAATAAGGAGAATTTAATTTATTGCAGAACTGAAACTTTTTACGTTTAACTGCAATGCTACGGGCTACTTCATGATATGGTTTGCATTTCTATCACAAAAACTCATTTCATGTTTCTTGGCTGTCAAAATCGTAACAAATTTGAGAATTTTGAAATGCCAGGTAAAATAATTAATATTTTCTGAGAAAAAAAAATTCAAACCATTTCTTGAAGTAGCCAGTGGCATTGCAGTTAAACCTAAAAAGTTTCAGTTCTGCAATACATTAAATTCTCCTTATTTGTACAACCCAAAAACGTAAAAAAAAAAATGCAGCATTGGCAGCTAATTATGCAAAAAGTATGCGCTGTATATAATTTTAATTTCGTGAAAGTTAAACAATTGAAGAAGTCTACAAGTTTATCTGTAATTACTGTAAATATAAAATCTTGAGCTGAAATGGAAGGCACCCCCTTAACCAGACAATTGAATGATTCTTGAGCGGTTTGAAAATGGCCAGAAGGCCTTCCACGAAGCGCTCAACGCCGCAGTCAGTCGGAGGACACTGAACATCCAGCCCGGGGAAGGAACAACTCTCGACTGCAGAGCCCGAGACCTAGTTGTTTTGAAGTAGTTTCGAGCGCGCCCGCTAGATAGCAGCTTTTATAGTTTGTTGCTAACACAGATACATTGATTGTGAGAAGAAATGCATAAGCTGTCATCAGGCACACAAACCAGGGAACATTAATTCACTCTCATTTTGGCACATATTTAGTGGTGTGGCATACCAGAAATTTTTGCACATCCTTCTCATTTATGTATAACATGACTGTTTTATTACAAAACAGCACATGATGCATGCTTCCTCTCCTACATTATTAGAGCGTATAGACAGACGCACTTAAAGTCTCTCACTAATCCAGACCCCTTCCAAATACCATTAGATTTAGTTTGGTTAGGGAAAAAAAATGTTGTAATAACTTTTACTAAGCAATTAGTCAAGTAGATAAATTAACATTATTAACCTGAAACTTTATATTAGAACCTCTATCCGGAGATTTTTCTGCAAGTAGTTACGGGCCCAACCAACAGATAGCGCCACATGTCGCACGAGACGTGGGTTCAGTTTCCACTGTGAGAGTCGCATTCCTTGTTCTGTGACACAGAGCGCGATGGCGCGCATGCGTGGACGCAACACCGCGGGAAGCCTTCTTTTCACAGACGAGAGAGCCAAACGCCCGATCGTGCATCTTCGGTTTTTTTTTTGTTCATTGTAACTCATGATAACTAATGGTCAATTAGGTTAGGTTAGCTACATTATAAATACTTTAAAACATTGTGGACGGTTGATTTGGTTAGGATAGCTACATTAAAGATACTGTGAAATCATGTAAAAGGTTTCCTAGCGCTGGATAGGTACATATTAAAAAGTTATTTGCTAAGCAACCATTAAATGATTTTACAGTATTTTTAATGTAGCTATACTTACCTAATATAACCAACCATTCACAATGTTTTAAAGTATTTATAATGTAGCTAACCTATCCTAATCGACCGCAAAATTTAATGCCACACCGGTTTATACAAGGAGATAGAACGGGGGAAAAAAAAAGCGAGCATGAACTTCGGGTGTGGCTCTCTCGTCTGTGAAATGAAGGCTTCCCCAACAACGCAGGTTAGGTCCTGGCGATGACGTCATCAGACGGAAACGAAAGTGTACAGCTGTACTCACGATCAGCCGTCTCGTCCGACCGTCAATCACGTGACCTGCAGCCAATCAGATGGCCCGGGAAATTCCAACCGTCCATCCGTCCGTCAAAACATTACCAAGATATAACTTTCTACGTACGTACGTATGACATTCATTAACCTGCAAAATGTTAGCACGATAACTTTTGCCGGCGACCTTCACTGTCTTATACAGTTTTTAAGTATACTTATTAGTTCAGCTGCTTCCATTAAATGTTATTAACATACGTGTTAACATATTTTAAACAAGTGTAAATATTATAATAAATATCAGAGCTAAAAAAAAATTAATCAAATTGTTTATTAAGTGCTTAACTTTCATGATCGACAGTATAATATATCTATACACGATATAATTTCACCAGTATTTAAGATTTTTGGTTTGTTGGCAGCATTGAAATGTAAAAGTATTTGACGGACGTGCGGATGATTGTGAATCTCGGCTCGGCTGACGGACAGACGCGACGGATCATTGCGCTCAGACGGCAACGAAGAATGAAATGAACAGTTATGGGGCGCGCGCTGAGGCAGAGTGGGGGCGGATCGAAGGGATTCTTGCATTGCAGCACAGTCCGCATAGGTTCTTGCTAACTCGCATGTTTGGCTCACTCGCATACTTACACATATTCTTAAAAGTTCTTATACCTCCACCTGTCAATTTTTTTGCTTCTAGCGCGCGTGTCGGCCACGTAATAGTATAGTAGTATAGTAGTATAGTAGTATAGTAGTATAATAGTATAGTTTGGTATTTCCTGGCCCTGGAGTTGGAGTGAGGTGCGACGGTGCGAGGTGCCAACCGACCTCTGGCCTCACGGCGGCCATCTTGGTGTCAATTTCCATAAAATTCCTCAAAAATGACTAAAAATTATTCAAAATACCTTTAAAAATATCCCTATTTCGAGGGAAAAATTCCTTTTTTGAGGGAAATTTTCCCTCTTTATTCTTTAAAACCTAAAAAAAAAAAAAAAAAAAAAAAAGTAAATTTGAAATACCTCGGAATATTTTTGCTTTTGAAAAAACGAAGGTTCCTCGAAGCGACTTAAGTTCCCCATCGATAAGCCGCCCTAAACCACCGAGGTCATGCATGGCCTTGGCTTTGATCATATACTTGAAATTCTTTAATTTTGACCAAATATTCCGAAAAATTCCAAAACATATAAAAAATTTGCTTAATTAATATTTTAAGTTACTTAACACATACAAGTCCTCTTTTGGATTATAGAACATTCCGTCATTGTGAATAGTGACGTCACGTTCGCCATCTTAAAAATCTGTAATATTCATCCAAAAAATTAGGAATAAATTTAAAATTATGTAAATAGAAATACAATAAAAATTATGTTTATGTCATGAAGTTCAGAGTCCTCGGTTTCGAACTCGGTGAGGTCATTCGATTAAAAATGGATATGGAAAGGCGAATAGGGTGACAAGGGCGACCTGGCCGACAAGCGAGAGCACGGCTACCAGTGCGATTAGGGCGACAAAGACGACAAGAGCGACCAGGACGACGAGAGCAACAAGGGTCACCAGGGCAACCAGGGTGACAAGAGCGACAAGAGCGACAAGAGCGACATGGGCGACATGGGCGACAAGGACGACAAGAGCGACCAGGGCGACAAGAGCAACCAGAGCGACATGGGCGAGCAGAGCGGCATGGGCGAGTAGAGCGACAAGAGCAACCAGAGCGACCAGGGCGACAAGAGCAACCAGAGCGACATGGGCGACAAGAGCAACCAGAGCGACATGGGCGACCAGGGCGACCAGAGAGATAAGGGCGACCAGGGCGACAAGAGAGATAAGGGCGACCAGGGCGACCAGGGCGACAAGAGAGATAAGGGCGACCAGGGCGACCAGGGCGACAAGAGCGACCAGGGCGACAAGAGCAACCAGAGCGGCATGGGCGAGCAGAGCGGCATGGGCGAGTAGAGCGACAAGAGCAACCAGAGCGACCAGGGCGACAAGAGCAACCAGAGCGACATGGGCGACAAGAGCAACCAGAGCGACATGGGCGACCAGGGCGACAAGAGAGATAAGGGCGACCAGGGCGACCAGGGCGACAAGAGAGATAAGGGCGACCAGGGCGACCAGGGCGACAAGAGAGATAAGGGCGACCAGGGCGACCAGGGCGACAAGAGCGACCAGGGCGACAAGAGCAACCAGAGCGGCATGGGCGAGCAGAGCGGCATGGGCGAGTAGAGCGACAAGAGCAACCAGAGCGACCAGGGCGACAAGAGCAACCAGAGCGACATGGGCGACAAGAGCAACCAGAGCGACATGGGCGACCAGGGCGACAAGAGAGATAAGGGCGACCAGGGCGACCAGGGCGACAAGAGAGATAAGGGCGACCAGGGCGACCAGGGCGACCAGGGCGACAAGAGCGACCAGGGCGACAAGAGCAACCAGAGCGGCATGGGCGAGCAGAGCGGCATGGGCGAGTAGAGCGACAAGAGCAACCAGAGCGACCAGGGCGACAAGAGCAACCAGAGCGACATGGGCGACAAGAGCAACCAGAGCGACATGGGCGACCAGGGCGACAAGAGAGATAAGGGCGACCAGGGCGACCAGGGCGACAAGAGAGATAAGGGCGACCAGGGCGACCAGGGCGACAAGAGAGATAAGGGCGACCAGGGCGACCAGGGCGACAAGAGCGACCAGGGCGACAAGAGCAACCAGAGCGGCATGGGCGAGCAGAGCGGCATGGGCGAGTAGAGCGACAAGAGCAACCAGAGCGACCAGGGCGACAAGAGCAACCAGAGCGACATGGGCGACAAGAGCAACCAGAGCGACATGGGCGACCAGGGCGACAAGAGAGATAAGGGCGACCAGGGCGACCAGGGCGACAAGAGAGATAAGGGCGACCAGGGCGACCAGGGCGACAAGAGAGATAAGGGCGACCAGGGCTACCAGGGCGACAGAGAGACAAGGAAGAAAAGGGCGACCTGGGCGACAAGAGCGACCAGAGCGACCAGGGAGACCAGGGCGACCAGGGCGACAGGGCGGAAGGCAGGCAGGCGACGACCACTCACCTCAAGCAGCCTCGCGGGTCGCAGCGCCCATGGTCGCCGCGCTGCGCCGGCTGGATTCCTTGCTCTCGTCTAAATTGGACTCGGCCGGAAGGGTCAGTTCCATCAGCTGGGCGCGGGCTGTGTTTGCCGCGCGGCTTGTTTGCGACGCGCATGCGCCGAGCGGCGGGCGAGATTACACCAGCCGAGCTGTCCGCCCGCGACCACCTCGCTAGTCCCGTTGTGTGTAGGCTATTACTACTTAGCATTTTCCAAGTGTACACCTAGGTCTACCTATCGCTGACAGGGTAAGGTTACAAAAACCAAATGATTGATAACTTGGGTTATTTAATGAATCTAATGACCAACAAAACATTAATACTTAAACTTAAAAAAACCTATTTTAAGTATTTTGAATGAGAAAATTCGTAATGGTATATACTTAATCAAAATGATTATTGTAACAATAGTTCACAAAATGATTATTGTAACAATAATTCACAAAATTGCGCTTTCACAAAATAATATGTATGTTGTTATTAATAACAAAGCAATTGTTATTTATTTAAGTAACTGTTATTTATTTGAGTAAAACAAACTGCTGTGACACTACGAATTCCACAATTTTCCTGCGCCCTTGCATTTAAACGTCTTACCAGTACATTTAGTTTTATAATTACACTTTTTTTATCCTTGAACGTTTGAACGAGATTTTTCATTTAAAGGTTGTAGCTTTTTTTTTCTTTCGGGCGAAAAATTTTCTTTATTAATCAGTTTAACCTGAAAAAACATAACACTGTTTCCTTAAGAACATTTCCTCGATAGTTCCATGTTTGTTAATGTTAATTGCAAATATTGTTTGTTGTTAAAGTAAAAGCAATTCAAAAAATTCACTAATAATAACTCTTCAAACGTTTTATAGAAACGCTCACGGAACGTTGTAAGTGTACTTTGTCACTCTGTCCGGCCACAATTCTGTCACTGAGCGGCGTGGCTCTGTCCGGCCGCCAGTCTGTCACTGAGCGGCGTGGCTCTGTCCGGCCGCCAGTCTGTCACTGAGCGGCGTGGCTCTGTCCGGCCGCCAGTCTGTCACTGAGCGGCGTGGCTCTGTCCGGCCGCCAGTCTGTCACTGAGCGGCGTGGCTCTGTCCGGCCGCCAGTCTGTCACTGAGCGGCGTGGCTCTGTCCGGCCGCCAGTCTGTCACTGAGCGGCGTGGCTCTGTCCGGCCGCCAGTCTGTCACTGAGCGGCGTGGCTCTGTCCGGCCGCCAGTCTGTCACTGAGCGGCGTGGCTCTGTCCGGCCGCCAGTCTGTCACTGAGCGGCGTGGCTCTGTCCGGCCGCCAGTCTGTCACTGAGCGGCGTGGCTCTGTCCGGCCGCCAGTCTGTCACTGAGCGGCGTGGCTCTGTCCGGCCGCCAGTCTGTCACTGAGCGGCGTGGCTCTGTCCGGCCGCCAGTCTGTCACTGAGCGGCGTGGCTCTGTCCGGCCGCCAGTCTGTCACTGAGCAGCGTGGCTCTGTCCGGCCGCCAGTCTGTCACTGAGCAGCGTGGCTCTGTCCGGCCGCCAGTCTGTCACTGAGCAGCGTGGCTCTGTCCGGCCGCCAGTCTGTCACTGAGCGGCGTGGCTCTGTCCGGCCGCCAGTCTGTCACTGAGCGGCGTGGCTCTGTCCGGCCGCCAGTCTGTCACTGAGCGGCGTGGCTCTGTCCGGCCGCCAGTCTGTCACTGAGCGGCGTGGCTCTGTCCGGCCGCCAGTCTGTCACTGAGCGGCGTGGCTCTGTCCGGCCGCCAGTCTGTCACTGAGCGGCGTGGCTCTGTCCGGCCGCCAGTCTGTCACTGAGCGGCGTGGCTCTGTCCGGCCGCCAGTCTGTCACTGAGCAGCGTGGCTCTGTCCGGCCGCCAGTCTGTCACTGAGCAGCGTGGCTCTGTCCGGCCGCCAGTCTGTCACTGAGCAGCGTGGCTCTGTCCGGCCGCCAGTCTGTCACTGAGCGGCGTGGCTCTGTCCGGCCGCCAGTCTGTCACTGAGCGGCGTGGCTCTGTCCGGCCGCCAGTCTGTCACTGAGCGGCGTGGCTCTGTCCGGCCGCCAGTCTGTCACTGAGCGGCGTGGCTCTGTCCGGCCGCCAGTCTGTCACTGAGCGGCGTGGCTCTGTCCGGCCGCCAGTCTGTCACTGAGCAGCGTGGCTCTGTCCGGCCGCCAGTCTGTCACTGAGCGGCGTGGCTCTGTCCGGCCGCCAGTCTGTCACTGAGCGGCGTGAAGCATGTCGGCTGCCGCGTGTCTTGTGCCACGTGCTCAAAACTGACCTAACACTTAACATTACTCAGTCAGATTTGGGTAGACCTAGGTGTAAACGGGTAAACACCCATTTCACATTTTTTAGTGATTATTTGGACATTACCTTGGTAAACCTAAGTTTACTTCTATTATCTTTACCCGTAATACACACACAGATATATATATATATATATATATATATATATATATATATATATATATATATATATATATATATATTCTAAAGTGTGGTCATGCTTTTACATTTGATTGTGTTTTTGTGGCAGATGTTTATAGTCTTACGCACTTGTATACTTTCGTGATTTTTGTTGCTGCTAGAAATTGAAAAATAATAATTGCATTCGTTTCGAAAATCTCAAACTGGCCTGTAAAGATTTCTGATGCGAGTTATAAACATCAACCTCCAGAAATGAATATTATTGAGAAAATAAACAGACTATGTATGAAAAAAAAATTTTTCAGCATATAATTATCTAAACTGTTTTCACAAAACGAAGATGTTAAACATTCAACTCGAATATATTATTTATTGTCATTAGTATGCCGTATAGACGCTACCACATTTTGAATTGGTTATTTATTTAATATTTAACAGTGTTGTTTTTCGTTTTAATTGAATGAGCTTGGTAAGTGTTCTGAGACCTACTAACCACCTACCACCCCCCAAAGAAACTTTCCAATAAGTAACTTTCTCCGACATGGGAGTGACAAGTCTGTCTCTGTTCACTTGCTCTGTTCTTATCGAGCATGCCGTCAGCACGTCCAAAGGCTGTTCGCCCTCTAGACCCAGTCCTGCTCCAGACTGTCTGCTTTCTCCGTCACTTGCTTGCCACTGCCGTGCTTTCATTGATCGTCCATGTCTTGATAAACGGGAAGCCTTCTTTTCACAGACGAGAGAGCGAAACGCCCGATCGTGCATCTTCGGTTTTTTTTTTTTGTTAATTGTGAAAGGTTAGGTTAGCAACATTATAATTACTTTAAATAATTGTGGACGGTTGATTTGGTTAGGATAGCTACATTAAAGATACTGTGAAATCATGTAAACGTTTTCCTAGCACTGGAGAGCTACATATTAAAAAGTTATTTGCTAAGCAACCATAAAATGATTTTACAGTATTTTTAATGTAGCTATACTTACCTAATATAACCAACCATCCACAATGTTTTAAAGTATTTATAATGTAGCTAACCTATCCTAATCGACCGCAAAATTTAATGCCACACCGGTTTATACAATGAGATAGAACGGGAAAAAAAAGCGAGCATGAACATCGGGGAACATCGGGTGTGGCTCTCTCGTCTGTGAAACGAAGGCTTCCCATGATAAACACTAAGGGCTCCGCCTGCCCGGGCACACACACGGTGCGCAGAGCTTCAGGAAAAACAACGCGATTTCAAAACTACTCACGATATCACAGTGGGGTCTGCTTACGAAAAGCATTTAAGAGTTCGCTGAGGGCCGAAAAGTACTTTCAATTTCGGATTAAATTTTTAAAATGTATTTTTAGAAGAGTTAAAATGGCTAAAACGCATGTTTTCAGAGTAATTTTTAGGCGTAAAACAACCAGTACAGATTATTAAAAGCACTTAAGGGGCTTGCATTACACCTTTTTCTTCATTTCTCCGCCATATAATGTTACGGTCACCGCTCAAATTCCACAGTTATCCTGTGACGACGAGAAGACTGCGCGGCAGTTCAGAGCCTTGCGCTTAGAGGCGATACCGCGCTAGAAATACCTGCGAGCGTCGCGCTTATCATCCCGCCTCACCAACAAACAAAAAAATACGTGTGCTTGGAGTCGACGAGAGACAGATGTGAAACTTCTTGCTTATTAGGTTTACATAGAGATAAATTATTGGTATTTTTTAATTGAGCAAGAAATAATAACTGAGAATAATAAGAATGCGGGTATGATCTCAAATGGAAAAAATTCCTTTTTCGGCACCCTGTAATCTCTCGTCCGTTCACTGGCACTTTTTGACGCCTTTTTTTGGCGATTTATTCTCACGTTGCCTTTGATAGCACTTTTTATCTGCTTCTACCTTTTTATTATTTTTAGACATGATTTTAAACCATGATCTCCGCCTGAATAAAATGAAGAAAAAAATTCCCAATAGAACATAAATTTCACTCATAAAGTCTATCTCATAAGTTTATAAGTCGTTTGTACATTTCAAATCACATTGTTCTCATAACAAAAATATATTACAATTATAAAGCTAACCTCTTTAGTCTACATATGTATTTTTTTTTTTTACATTTTCAATCAAACTATTCATATAAAAATGAATGTTACTTATAAGGTTAACTGCACAAATCAAGAACTCTTCTCCACACGAATAAATAAACTTTAGACACTTTAAACAAAATAAAATAAATGTGGAAGCGTCAATGGTCAGCTGTTACGGAAACTGAGGAGTAGACAGACACAAGCAGCACCTCTCCCCTTCCAGCCGCTACAACCAGCATACAGCATGCTCCGCTACGTACCTATCCCCCTTCCTTGCCGTCTACCCCTCCGGCCGCTACAACCAGCATACAGCATGCTCCGCTACGTACCTATCCCCCTTCCTTTGCCGTCTGCACATTCGACCGCTACAACCAGCATACAGCATGCTCCGCTACGTACCTATCCCCCTTCCTTGCCGTCTGCCCATTCGACCGCTACAACCAGCATACAGAATGCTCCGCTACGTACCTATCCCCCTTCCTTGCCGTCTGCCCATTCGACCGCTACAACCAGCATACAGCATGCTCCGCTATGTACCTATCCCCCTTCCTTGCCGTCTGCCCATTCGACCGCTACAACCAGCATACAGCATGCTCCGCTACGTTTCGCACTTGCGACAATACGGGTTTGACCCCGCCGGGATTCGAATCCTGGTCGCCTTGGTGGGATTCAATTCAATTCAATAGGTTTTTATTGACACACTTTTTACACTTTACAGATATTGTTATTGCAACATGGCATTCTAGCGCTCAGTGCTCTTTTACCTAATTTAGTTGATATATATACATTTCTGATATGGTTATAGTAAAACAATATTTTAACTAAAGGAAATTTTAAAAAACCTTTAGCAATGTTTTTGTTTTGATTCTATACCTAGAACATATTACACTATATATTATACACACATTCATAGTAACTAATTGTCTTTCACTGTACATAAACAGGGCACTAGAATTTAACTATATTCATAAAAGGGGATTGTGGTGGGTGTCCATGGCTATTCACTTTTGGTGAGCACTGTGGCTGGTGTCCCTTGGTCAGGTTTCACACGCGTGGCCTAGTCAGGGTGGCCTGCCAGGGTGGCCTGCCAGGGTGGTAGTCGGTGATGAGTTTGTGTGGGTGCGGGCGTGTAATGTCGTGTTGTCCGATGTTCTGAATGAGTGTGAACGGGTGTTGTGCTGCTTTGTTGAAAAATTTGTCTGTGTATATTATAATCGATTGGCGTGGTGGTGGCGTGTCTGCGAGTTCGTGTAGTTGGATGTTAGTTACGTGTCTGTATTTACCGAGTGTTGCTTAGTGTTGTAATCATTCGACCACCGCGCCTCACAGGAGGAACACAGTTGACTTAGCGATAGAGATTCACGGAAATGAAGGGTCTTCCGGGAGGGTGTGGGAGTGGTCAGTTTTGGCCCATCTGATCTGAAGGGTAGTTTATTAAATATTGCTTGTAATTAGTAGATCTCATCTGCATCTTCATGAAACAAAATAATAGGTGTCTTGACTGGTAGATTGCATGCAACAGGGCGCGGCCAATGAGGACGCATCTGCTGGATTGTCCCGCCAGGTCGAGCCGCGAATCAGCAGCGAGGTTCGCACTTCAAGCAACAGTACGTCATCTTCTTCGCACGGTAACATGTGGCCGCAGCCTTAATTCCCGCGGTACGTTTATCCCCCCTCGCGGCCAGCTCAAAGCTCGTTAATGGACTTAAAAATAGTCGGCTGAGCGCCGACAAGCGTTCATTAGACGTGCCCGTACCGTACCTGGCTTCAGCTTGATGGGGCTGGTACAGGTGAAGGACATGTTGACGTAACAGTAACGAGTCGCGAACCACGAGAATTCAAGATGGCGCAAAGGTCGGGCTTAAACCACTTTATATCACACCAGCTGCAGCACCCGGCGTTTCCCGGGCTGAACACAGGGTGAAGGGGTCTAGACGGTAATTGTCTTACTGATTATTGAATATATGGATGGATAAATAACTAAATCAGCTTAATCCAAAACGCATACAAAGTCAATTGTTAGAGAAAGATATAACACAAATCTACCCTAAAAGAAAATATCAAGATCCTAAAAAACCCCAAGGCAAGACGTGACTGACGCAACAATCGACAAGTGTGTTTAAAATTCAAGGTAACGCCTTCTATTGACGAAGTTCGAAACTAAACTGTCATTAGCGTCGTTAGTTCGCTAGCCAGCGCGAGATCCACTAAGCGGACGGGTCTTACCGAGGAGAAGGATAGGAAGTTGCCAATCCTTACTATATGACCGTGTGGCGGACATGGAGAAATGACACTCACTGTTTGTATGTCTATGACATGATTTTCTGTTAAAAAAAATGAATTTACCAATGTCGATCGGTTAAACGGTATAAATGTTTATGTGCTGCAGCACCATCAAGTGGAAAGTTACAGAAAAAATATGGATATCATAAAAGCCTCCATGAAAAAAAAACTTTCATGTGCTAACTTTCATGATGATCGGTCAAATTGTGTCGGAGTTTATCAATCTTGTATATACTAGCATCCATATATATATATATATATATATATATATATATATATATATATAGACAAAATTACACACACATGGAAAAAAGAAATGCCCGACTTTGGTTGTTACAGTAATTTCTTACAACTAACATAACTGATAATCAAACAATACTGATACTACACACGGTTACTACGCCTATTGTTTATCGCTGCTAAAAGCATAACTATTATGGTATGTTTAAATTCACGTTTCCGGCAATGCAATGATTCTGCCTTTCCCGAAGATGACATATCTTGCCTCAAAACAGGTAAAAATTAGCGCGACTTCCTGTATTAAATTATGAGCAGTATAATATCCTGTAGTTAATTTAAATTCATATGTCTGTGTTTACTTGCCACCTAAAACTATTTAAGGGACTCTCTATGATAAAAATAAACAATCTTTGCTACCCTCATGTATAGCTCACAGGTGGAGTCCTGCTCTGTTTAGAGAAATGAATCCAGTCGCTAACTTTAAAAACATAAGTAAAGCGCAGGGTATCGATATCACGCAAGTTTATGTTTATAAACATTGTGTTTCCATGAGCATACACTGAATGTATGTTTTTTATACTTTTATGCGGAATAGGGCGAGTTTATAACTTGTAACGCTCTCCCAACGACGGGACTCGAACCAGTGATGTGTTGACTGCGTGAGAGATGCATTCCGCGCCTCGACAGACAGCCCTGAATGTTGCTATGCAGTCCTCTTTGGTATAAAAAAAGTTACTATTCTGACTCGTTAGTCCAAAATCATTTTAAGGTATTCTTTATTTAATCCCATATAAATATTTAGAGTTAGACTTCTGTTATCAATGAAATAACAAATTTTTAAAATTAAAATAGAAACAAAACTTTTTTTCACATTTATTACTTGCAAAAATGTAGGACTCAATTTCCATTCCATTGACCAATGGCACCTTTTTGTTTTTCGGAAGTGCAATAGAAAATGTTTACTGAAACCAAATTATCGTAGGTATCTATTACATAAAATTCAATACAAAACATGACACTCATGTCTCAGTCACCATGCAAGTAACGTTCATGTGTTACATGAAACACTGTTGTAAGTTTCACTTGTCGCCGGACGCTGTGTAATTCGTCGGCCTTCCTCGTTTTGGATCCCTCACAACTCGTCCAGCTTTAAGCTTGAGCGCGCAGGCGGCGCGAAGCTAAGCACCTGACACGAGCTGTCCCTGAGATTAGATAGTGCCGAGTTCGCTTCTGCGCGACATTCTTCCTCTCCTCTCACTCTCGTTGCTCGTCTTCTCTTTCCTTTATCTCTCTCTGCCGAGGGGGCTGCAATCTTCGAGCGTTACGAAAATTCCGATCGCACGAGGGGGATATTTACGTACGTGGTGGGGGAACCGCTAGAGGAGGAGACAGCAAGAAATGAAGCAGTATTATTTGCACACTTGCATACACGCCATACTTTACACTTGAACACTTAAATACGTTCAAACTTACATACTTGCACTTGAATATTTTCAAACTTACATACATGCGCAACAGCATAATTTAGCACTCGCATACTGGCATATATATATATATATATATATATATATATCTGCGACCTCATACCTAATAATATAATAAGCAAGAAGTTTCACTTCCGTCGCGTGGGGATTCCACGCACACACTTTTTTCATGGTCTTTTTTTTCTGTTAATTTCATTTTTTTCCTCTTTACTACTCTTTTTTTCCTTCTCTCTTTTCCTCTCTCTGGGTTTCATTTCTCACTTTTCCTCCACCCTTCTCACGAGAAGCCTAAGATGTACATCAAGTTCTGTCCCTGCCCGAACACGCCCGAATATTCACCTTCGGCCAACCTCGGGATTTGTTTTAATTTTGCGCAGGAAAAATGAATTCAAATATTAAAAGTGGTCGGTTAGGTAGGCTACATTAAAACACTATGGACGGTTAGTTAGGTTAGTATAGCTACATTAATATAAACAGAGAAATATAAATATATATAAATAAACCCGAGGTTGGCCGAAGGTGAATATTCGGGCGTGTTCGAGCAGGGACAGAACTTGATGTACACCTTCTCACACCAGCTTCTCAGGTGTTCCATCAGTCACCCGTGGACAGGACACACATGCACTCGCGGTAGCTGCGGATGTAACAGGTGTGTACACGGGAGTCCGTCGTTTGTCCTAGCAGCTTGCGGGTGTAAATGTGTCGTCGCTATCTCTGCGTGCGACTGTTTCACAGGACGAGTTACACTAGCATACTCGCTCATAACAGTAGTTCTCAGCAGCTTGTATTTTTTGACGTGACAACGTATAATAAATCGATGTACGCTGGCTGCACGCACGAAAAAGTGTCCCGTAACGCACATTTTCCCGTTACGCTGTGTCCCGTTACGCTCATTGTACGCTTGCGCCGCATCTATCTCTCTTCCACTCGATTGGAACAACCATCGATTTGACTTTTTTGAGGCACATTAAACTTGAAACACTCCCATTAGTTTCCTACTTTTCCTATCATCGTCCTATCCTTAACAGAATAACACAGACTGGAAGAAGTTAAATAGCAAACATGAATAAAAGTTATAGTTAAAATAATCTCTTCGTTAAAGTAATAAACATATTTGAATTAATGAGTGCAAATAAAAGTAAATTTATCTATTAATTGTAGATTTCATTTCACTCCTCCTTTGTATCCATACAAAATAGTGATAATTCAATAAAAATGATTAAATTTTATTCATAAAAGTATTCAATAATTTCATAAATGTTTTGTTATGACCTCAGGTTAAACTATCGTCCGTAAACCGACTTTACAGACAACCACTTTTTTTTAAAAGGGAAGCTAATCTTATTAGTGATTTCAAATTTCGCTCGAGTTGTCACGTTACAAATTCACCAGAACTCGTTATTGCGGTCAGGGTGAAAGGTCAACGCCCTTGTCTAGTCTGAAGCCGTCACTCGCACTTACCAGCAACATTGCAGTTTGTTCGTGGCGGCTTGCACTTTAGGACATTGCAGTTTGTTCGTGGCGGCTTGCACTTTAGGACATTGCAGTTTGTTCGTGGCGGCTTGCACTTCAGGACATTGCAGTTTGTTCGTGGCGGCTTGCACTTTAGGACTTTGTGGAGTTTGCCATTTGATCCCAATGTATTGCTTTAATGTCTAGATTCACAATGAAACGAATGAATAAGTGTTTAACGTCTTCTAGACAGTGAAGCCATTACAGAAGCAATTCACAATCAAAGATGGCGCCCGTGATCAAGTCGCGTGGTGGGAGTGGCAGGGTATGAGGACAAGATTGCATAACCCTTTAGTGATTCACCAGAAACGTCAGGAAGCCGACAATTTGCAGAAACCAGTGAGCTTATTACGAAGTGCATACAAATAAAACTGACAACAGGAGAAGCGAATCAATCCCCTATTGGCCCGGGATCCCCACATAACTAGACAGTCATAACTTCGAACAGACATTACTTAGAATTCTTCAATACAAAACTCATAACTTAGAACTGTCATAAGTTAGAAAATTCAGAAATCAGAAACACGTAACTTAGAAACACACAGCGCCGAAACACACAATTTAGAAAGTCTTCACTTAGCAAATTCTATATTGTGTGTTTCTAAGTTATGACTCAAAATTAAGGATGAACTACATACATTTTCATTTCCACTAATGATTTCCACAGTTTTATGATCTTGGAGCTACAGAGAAAGGAACTTCAAAGTAATTACTTGAGTTCTGTGCAAATGAAACTGATCTGCTACTGCAATCGCATTTGGAATAGTTTTGTGAAGAAAAATAGTTCATTACTATCGCCAATGGAATCTTCAATCAGAAGTCAAATTAAGTCTACACAGAATTGTAATTTTCTTTCGTGTGTAATATTTTAATTTAAACTTTATTTGTTTTTGTGAGTCTACGAGCATTCAAATAATACACGCCATCTTGCACCATCTCCATATAAGTTACTTCCAATAAGTATCGCAGTCTTGTGTTCATAATATAATGGACAACTTTAGTATTTTATCAAATTATTCCGTTTCTTATCTGGCGATAACCTTAAAAATATTGTCACTAAAAAAAAAATTATATTCACAGAGGAAATAAGAATTTTTTATATTACTCCGTGAAACAAGACCTGACAAGTTATAGTTAAAATAACAGCTTTTTTTTTACCCCTTCTTTTTCTCACTTTTAAAATACAAGATTTTTCGTTGCATGTTTTAACAGACGCATGTTACGAAGTACTTTTAAGTTTATTTCCTAGCACAACGGTTTTTTTTTTTTTTTTTGCAGTACACACGTCCATCATACAACTTCAACTTTAATAAGGGGGTGAATAAACTCCAAACGTAATGCGGTTCCTAACTGCTATACATAGTTGACAGAACCTGTAATCACCGCTCCACTTAGATATAGTCTCGTACGAACCCAGGCACGAATTTAATTCCGTGTCATCACGTTTTGTTGAAACTTGACAATTAAAATCGTTAATTTTTTTAGTTACAATGAGCAAAATAATTGGTGGTGGGAAGCAGAATTATGAACCAATGACCCTCCCAGACTGTAAATTTGGTGTGCCTTCTATGTAGTCGCACAAAATTATGTTTGTCTTTTTTGTACGTAATATAGGCAGTCTTATCATTATCGTGTATCTGGTTTTGGTGAGTGTTTTAGTGGGTTTTTCCTGGTTCGATGTGAGTGTGTAAGCAGCGCTGCTGTCGTGCAGCCCCGTGTGGGCGTGTGGGCGTGTGGGCGTGTGGGCGTGTGGGCGTGTGGGCGTGTGGGCGTGTGGGCGAGCAGCCGTGCTTGTGACCGAGGTCTGTGCGCAAGGCCGCCGTGGTGAACTAGTGCTTGCTCGCACTGAGGAATTGTCATGGACAGAAAGCTTGCGTGCTGGGCTGCGATAGTCGGCAGTCTTCTGTGACGAGCGAAGAGCATAGCGTGCAGCTTCCAGGGCGCTTGTGTGCAAAGCGAGAAGGCACTTTATATATATATATATATATATATATATATATATATATATATATATAAAACAGCGGTTCCCAAACGGTGGGTCGCGACCCACTAGTGGGTTGCGGAAGGGTTACAGGTGGGTCGCGACTCGATCCTAAAACCATCAGAAACCATCAGAAAATATAATAAAAATCGAAACAAATTGAATTGTGTGCAAACACATATATATTTTTAAATAAATAACTCTTTTGCTACAAAGTCAACCATTTTCAAATCAGAACACAAATTGCATCTTTAAAAAATATATATATATTTACAATATTTGATGGTAAATTATATATTCATAAGGAAGGGATACGATACAAATAAGATTTTTTACTCCACCATGGAGGTGTTCCTATAAGGAAAGATGGGTCGCCAGCTGAAAAAGTTTGGGAACCACCGGTATAGTCTATTTACAAGGAATTACATACATTCATGATTTTGAGGAAAACATGTCCTATAAATGTGAGCAGTATTCTCTATATTGACGGCATGGTTCGACGATTGCAAATGCTTTACAATAAACAAGTTATTGCTCATGTGGATGGGTGGACCTTTCCCCCCCAAAGTTATGCACATGGCACTAATAGTCATTATTCATGCCACTATTTTAATCAAATTTAGCCGTTGCAGCTACACAGAGCACTAGGTGCGGTGTAGAGGCGTGTGGCAAAGTGTGTGAAAGTGGATGGAAACATTTATAAACATATTTTAATAATTCTTTAAACGAAATTGGGATGCCCAAATGTAATAATTTCTGTTTGATATTTACCTCTGAATGTGTAGTTGTTTATTTCTTCAGTTTTATTATATTTTTAATTACTCTGTTAATGTTGAGAATAGAAACGACATTTATATGACATATTTTGTTTAAAATGATTTAAGAAATCAGTCCCTTGTGAGACGGTAAATAAGAAGTATACATATGGCGAGTCTGGTGCAGGGTACTGGGGAGCGTGAAGCCATCTTGGTGTTGTGACGTCACGGCCGCCAATTTTTCCACAAAGATCCTCAAAAACCACTCAAAAATCCTTAAAATTTTCCTATTTCGAGAAAAAAAAATCACTACTTTGAGGGAAAGTTTCGACTTTTAATCCACAAAAGTGTCGAGGGCTTGAAAAATCGGGGGCGCGAAATACTACCATCCTGGAAGACTACCATAATGGCAGTATTCCGCCTGGCCTCTTCGAAAAAGGCGTAAAAGTACCATAACGGAAATCTGCCATACGTTCAAAGGACGAGAAGGAATTCTGCCATATTTTCGTATACACTCTATGGAAAGAGTACAGCGGCATTGCCCTCGAAGTAGTGTAGATAATACTCGGTAGTTAGCGCTGTCAACCCTCTAGCTGTTTCTCAGGTTAACTTTAAAGCTTACAGATAGCGCTTCTGACGGTGATAGTTGCAATAACAAATCATATCCAGATCGCGGACGAGAAGAAAGAAATGTTTCCAAAAATGGTTTATAGGGAGCAGCACTGTATTCTTATTACGACGATTTAAAAAAAAATACATATGGTAGTTTTCCATGCAAGAAGGACAATTCTGCCAAAATGAATGAGGAAAACGGCCTTACTCGTAAAATCGTAATGTAACTAGCTTCATAAAATTTACATTTTTGCACACTGGAATACTTGAAGTAATTGTAGATCATTATTTAATGAGTGCAAATCCAACTCAAATATGCCAGGGTTTTCTTATGTAATGTTTTCATTTTTAGGGTGACAGAACACAAAAAACTCAGATATTAAGATTTTTAATGTCCATATCAAATTATTTAAAGCCTACAAAATGTGTTTTTAAGATGCTGAAATGCGAGGGAAATATTTTTGTGTAGTGTAGTTTGTTGGCACAGGGCAAGCAGCACAGGCGCTCTAGGGGAGACATAGGCTCGTACATTTCGAATGTTGATGGACTTTGCAAAGGCTTGCAGTCTTTCAAAAATAAACTCTGCTGAAATTTAAGTATTTTTTCTATTAGAAAATAAAAAATGTTACTATGCGTAGCATATTATTCTGCTTCTTTAAAACTGCCAGATCAAATTGAAATTCAGTTTTTTGTGCCTTACAACACTTAAAAACGAATTATGGCACATACATAAAAAATAGGTACATTAACACAAGACATACACTGATACATATCAATAACTTCACGACCACACACAGATAAAAAAGGAATGATAAAGTTCATATTAACTAATTGGTTACTTTGGTTTTCAAAAAAATCTCAAACAGGAACTAAAATTGAGTATATAAAATAAATATGTAGATTATAAAAGTTTTAAATAACTGTTTCTAGATTATTCAAAAAGAGTTATAATTTTTTAGTTACTAAGGGTTTAAAAGTGTGACTAATTCCATAATTGCAAGTTGAAATTCTTAATCCAAACCGAGATATTATGTCTAAAGCATCAAAAATGGTAATAAAACGTATATAATAAAATGTGTATCACGTCTAGTATATAGAACATGCAAATTAAATTTGTATAGGAATGTAGCATATTTAAAAGGAATTTAAAAGCCTGAAATTTAAATTGTTTCAATTCTATTACAATCAAAATTAGTTACTTAATTCTAAATTACGACACAATATTCTACTTCATAGCTAATCAATATTGAAGAACAAAGTATACAATCAGGTATTGATGCAGAGAAAATTATAAATTAATAATACCTAATATTTTCAAGTGTAACTAATAGTATTATCTACATGTTGGTGAAAAATAAAAACTTGGCATCCACTATAACTCGAAGGTATTAAAAGTGGACACCACGTTTAATGCCATTTCTTACTATGTGATAATTCTAATTAATTGAATTTGTTTTTTTAATAAACGTTATCGTAATTCAGAGACGTTCGTTAACTTGAAAACCAGATCTGGACAGCTGAAATATCTTTTTTTCCTTCAGCTTATTTTCTTGATCAATTCCGATTACAGCTGGAATATCATTTATTAAATATTAAAGAGTAGTTGAGATAAACTACTACTTTGCGTAACACTTAATATCATGAAATTGAAATTGCATTTGCAAATTTGACTGCAAAGCGTCTATTTGTAAGATAATTAAAACATATATATATATACATACACATAATACTGTGTGTGTTAAAGACGATCTTCCTGATTGAAAACTACGTGGTTTTTCAGAAATAATATTTTTAGGAATAAAATTCATGTGCCTATAAATATTTTTTTCGTCAAAAATGTCTAAAATACTACATAACAGCGGTATTGGTCAATAGTTTGTGACTAAAATTTAACTGTCAATAATACTTCAAGAAAATATATACCGATAAATGGTTGAATACACATCGGTATACAACTCACTGACTTATACACACTTAATTCAAATATTTTATGTACACAAGCAAATTTTGTTAAATGTTTGTTTGAACGATAATGCTACAGTTACTAAAACGCTAAAAAACTACAAAAAATATTTTTGCAAAACTCCGTTCCCCCGGAGAAACCCCCGGAATGGCCACCGCATGGGGAGCCCAAGAAAAGAAACGGGCTCCCCATTTGGAAGCCACCTGGAAGGTTTTTTTCTGTTCCACCCACCGTTTCTTTGGTAGCCTGACTTGTTACAAGGGATTGTATTCCTACCAGAGAAAATGCCGCCATTTCGTCTGGGCAATCCGCCTTGGAGGAGCCGGGGCGCGAACCCGGGTCCTACAAGTCACAAGGCAGGCGCTCTACCCCAGAACCAGAGTGGTAGAGCGGATACTTGCAGTCTTCTTAACACTGACTTGATGTTATTCCACGAGTTTACTGTAGTTTCGTGTGTCATTAACACGTGCGGTAACGAACAAATTTATGTGTTCTTATGTTGTTCGTTCAGCATGAATTATGTAATTTCATAACAGTGAAATATAATTTGTATAACTAGTCAGGCAATTTTTAAGTTGATTTTCTGCAAACAAACTTACAGTCCCGCTGTACAATAATTATATAGAACTATAGAGTAGTAAAAAAATATGTAAAGAGCTTTCACTTTCGATGGTAAAGTTTTTTTAAAATAAATGTTAGATATTAAAAGAGTGTGTTTAGTTAAAATATTTGTGTGCTTACAAGCAAGAAGTTATTGTATAACATTTTATTTGGTTTTTAAGCCACAGAAATGTCGACCTTGTTATTTCACCTTTGGCTTTTTTTTTTTGTTTACCGTGTTTAATATGCGCAGCTAATACTGGAAAGCTAATCAAACAACTGTTTGCAAATAGGCATATTCAAAATCTTAAATTAAGTACTAAATCAATGATAGTGTTGGAGATGTCAAACTAAAACATACATTTCATGCTGACATCACCGGGATTTTAGGTAATGATAGTACTGATCTTAAATCGATCAGTTTCTGAAGACAAAGAATTTAGATGACACTAGTTTTGTGAGGTTTGCTTGCTCATTGAGAAATATTCACATTATTTGAATACAACTATATTTTATTGGAACTTACAGTACTCTTGAGTACAGAATTCTTGGTAATAGCTTACATCAGGGTTAAGCAGGAGCATAAATGTTTTATTTCATACAATGAAACCCTCAGAAACTTAATTAAATCATCGGGATTATTAAACATGAACTTCTTTGAGTACAACTACAGAAAGTTTTTATTTAATATTTGTGCACACCTCAGTGACATCGCTATTTAATTATAACAAAAATTGTAATTCGGTGTTATTATGGTAGTCTTCCGTCGACCCCCGTCGAAACAGGAGGAAATGTGCCATAATGGAAAACTAGCATATTTTTATTTTTATAGATCGTAGTTATAAGTATACAGTGCTGCTTCCTATAACCAATTTTTGGAAACATTTGTTTCTATTACTGCGCGATCTTTTGAGTTTATTTATGACTGGAACTACAGAAAGTAACTGTCAGAAGCGCTATATGTAATATTTTAAGTTAACCTAAGAAACAACTAGGGGGTTAACAGCGCTACCTAGCGATGTATTTTTCACACCACTTCCGAGAGAAAAGCAGCTGTACTCATTCCATGGAGTGTATAATAAAATATGGCAGTTTTCCGTTATGGTACTTTTCCGCCTTTTTCGAAGAAGCCAGGCGGAATACCGCCATTATGGTAGTTTTCCAGTATGGTAGTCTTCCGTCGCCCCGAAAAATCCTCTAAGCGGCTTAGCTTTCCAAAAATCAATATATCAACCCGCTGAGCCTGGAACGTGACGTTTTGCCCTAATAACGACCGAAATACGACACCGCGATTACATTTTTACCTTAAAAAACCCAAAAAATAATTAATTAAAAAATGTATTTCGTACAGTATCGAATTCGGGTCCTCGGTTCGATCCTGGCAAGAGCAAATTCATAAACAATTAATAAAAATATTACAAAAAATACAAAAAAATAAAATAAATAAAATATTTAAATAAAAATCACACACGTCATACATTTCCGTCTCCTCGGTTTGATTACTAGTAAGGTAAATGATAGGATTTTCATATCCTCTCTACACTATTTAACAGGTGACTTAACCAACACTAATACCAAGGCATATAATATTTCCGCCATTTAAACATCATGACAGCCTTTTTGGATACGTTCTTTTCATGATTCATGCAATGGGGAATTTTAATTTCATACAATTTCTTGGACATAAGCCACTGCAGTTTTGCACTGTTTGTCACGGTAAGAATTAATAAATGCAAAATAAGAAATAAAAATTAAAACATAAAATCACAGGGAAACAAGCCTAAATCAACTGATGTCAAACAGATCAAACATACGATGTACCTAAACATGTATTATGGACAACACAACGACGACAGCACAGACTAAAACATTCAAACTTAAATACCAGACAGCACAAGAATTCTGAGGAAGGAAAAAAATAACAGCACAGACGAACAACGACGAGACAGTTTCAACAATAACAGTAAATACAGACGGAAAAAAAAACCTAGACAACGCAGCAAATATACAAACACAGTGATTAAGATACACAGATATTATGGATAACAACAAAGACGAACTAAGTAGGTTTCCTATGACAAAACAGTTGCGACCTTTCGGGAACTGGTATCTTTTACCATCAGGCAGACTTGGGCTTGTTTTTTGTGGGTTTATGTTTCCAATTGTATTTCTTATTTTGTTGTTGTGTAAAAACCAGTAAGAAAATAGCAGCTAATCAACAAGGACCTGGATGTGACTGCAAAACCTCAACTGGTGCAGCTATTCAAAGTGTTCGACAAATATTTTAAAAGTACGTTATTTTGCAAGTTTTACAAGCTACAGGAGTACAAAATTCAAACTACATACCTCAATGCTCTTATTGAGCGTAAGGAGTGCAGTCGGGGCTATGCCAAAAGAACGCAATGATTTTGGAGTGAGCAGAAGAAAGAACTAATTTGCTTACTACGTGACAACAGATACTGGTTAGATTATGTTTAAAAGCTCTTTGACCTATTTTCAGTTTAGAGGGAAAGGTTGGCAACAGCTAGAGAAGACATGTGTATGTAGTGATGAAAGTACTGATGAACTTAATACAACACATCTTGGCATGCCGCACATAGATATCAGCGGAAAACAAGGCAATGTTAAGCACAACATGAGTGAAGTCTCGTTGGATACTTTCTTCACCATGTTAAAAAGTCTCCAAAATACAGAAGTCATTATCCACGGAAAGACAATTCAGGTGAAATCTTTAGCAGAAATGCACCGTCTGTATGAAAAGAGAAGCCTAAGATGTCCATCAAGTTCTGTCCCTGCCCGAACACGCCCGAATATTCACCTTCGGCCAACCTCGGGATTTGTTTTATTTTTGCGCAGGAAAAATGAATTCAAATATTAAAAGTGGTCGGTTAGGTTAGCTACTTTAAAACACTATGGACGGTTAGTTAGGTTAGTATAGCTACATTAAAATAAACAGAGAAATATAAATATATATATAAATAAACCCGAGGTTGGCCGAAGGTGAATTGTTCGGGCGTGTTCGGGCAGGGACAGAACTTGATGTACATCTTAGGCTTCCCGTATGAAAATGTGGCTAAAACAAGCTTCAAGGACACGATAGTGAATGCCCGGGTAACAAAGAGGAGAGCCAGAGATCGCGGAGAGAGATGTGACCGAGACAGAGGATGGGTCCAAGGTATAGTTCTGCGGTAATTGGGCCACCGGCGTGACCACGTGGTCACCCAGTGTTGCCAGCTCTGGCCCACTGGGAGTCACTCAGCAGTCTCAGCACTGGCAGCCCGGTACGGCCTGACTCTTCTTTTGGCATCGTATACAGCAGTAATGGTTTTTTAAGAGATGCATTCAGATAACACGATGCTGATGACGTAACTTTTTTTTAGCAATAATTCTACAACCAATTGTCAAAACTGGTTATATTTCCTACGTGTCTAATGGGTAAGAAGTCGGGCTCTCTTGTAGGTACATTTATTTGCATTCCAGAAAAGTATCCCATGTCAAGTTAAAGGATACGCGTCCAATCATACAACACCGTAACCCTAGCGGGTTATTCTTTGATGTAACGGGATCACTTAACAATACGATAGCTTTTTTGTTTTAATTTTATGCCGAAACATACTTCCCGAATGTTATATTTTATAACATAATAACTATTTCACGTAATTATTGCTTTAGTGACTAGAAGCTTGAATGATATTAGAAAAAAAATTTTTTTCATTGATTCAAGTTATTGGGTGTGACAACATTGACAATAATAAACAATAAGGCATTAAGTGTGGGCACCTGGTTTGGCCAGGCAAGCCGTAGAAAGAAAGGACAATTGTGGAGGGGCAGGCAGAAAGTAAGAAAAGAGGGAAAATGGTTTAGCCAGGCAGGCAGTAGGACAAGAGGGCCACTGTGGTGGGGCAGGCAGGCAGTAGGACAAGAGGGCCACTGTGGTGGGGCAGGCAGGCAGTAGGACAAGAGGGCCACTGTGGTGGGGCAGGCAGGCAGTAGGACAAGAGGGCCACTGTGGTAGGGCAAGCAGGCAGTTGGCCAAGAGGGCCACTGTGGTAGGGCAAGCAGGCAGTTGGACAAGAGGGCCACTGTGGAGGGGCA
The DNA here is from genome assembly GCF_032445375.1 of Bacillus rossius redtenbacheri. NCBI lineage: Eukaryota > Metazoa > Arthropoda > Insecta > Phasmatodea > Bacillidae > Bacillus > Bacillus rossius. Next base: position 132,071,293 of record NC_086331.1, read on the forward strand.
GGCAGGCAGTAGGACAAGAGGGCCACTGTGGTAGGGCAAGCAGGCAGTTGGACAAGAGGGCCACTGTGGTAGGGCAAGCAGGCAGTTGGCCAAGAGGGCCACTGTGGTAGGGCAAGCAGGCAGTTGGACAAGAGGGCCACTGTGGTGGGGCAGGCAGGCAGTAGGACAAGAGGGCCACTGTGGTAGGGCAAGCAGGCAGTTGGCCAAGAGGGCCACTGTGGTAGGGCAAGCAGGCAGTTGGACAAGAGGGCCACTGTGGAGGGCCAGGCAGGCAGTAGGACAAGAGGGCCACTGTGGTGGGGCAGGCAGGCAGTAGGACAAGAGGGCCACTGTGGTGGGGCAGGCAGGCAGTAGGACAAGAGGGCCACTGTGGTGGGGCAGGCAGGCAGTAGGACAAGAGGGCCACTGTGGTAGGGCAAGCAGGCAGTTGGCCAAGAGGGCCACTGTGGAGGGGCAGGCAGGCAGTAGGACAAGAGGGCCACTGTGGTGGGGCAGGCAGGCAGTAGGACAAGAGGGCCACTGTGGTGGGGCAGGCAGGCAGTAGGACAAGAGGGCCGCTGGGGTGGGGCAGGCTGGCAGTAGGACAAGAGGGCCACTGTGGTAGGGCAGGCAGGCAGTAGGACAAGAGGGCCGCTGGGGTGGGGCAGGCTGGCAGTAGGACAAGAGGGCCACTGTGGTGGGGCAGGCAGGCAGTAGGACAAGAGGGCCGCTGGGGTGGGGCAGGCTGGCAGTAGGACAAGAGGGCCACTGTGGTAGGGCAGGCAGGCAGTAGGACAAGAGGGCCGCTGGGGTGGGGCAGGCTGGCAGTAGGACAAGAGGGCCGCTGGGGTGGGGCAGGCTGGCAGTAGGACAAGAGGGCCACTGGGGTGGGGCAGGCAGGCAGTAGGACAAGAGGGCCACTGTGGTGGGGCAGACAGTAGGACAAGAGGGCCACTGTGGTGGGGCAGGCAGGCAGTAGGACAAGAGGGCCACTGGGGTGGGGCAGGCAGGCAGTAGGACAAGAGGGCCACTGTGGTGGGGCAGACAGTAGGACAAGAGGGCCACTGTGGAGGGGCAGGCAGGCAGTAGGACAAGAGGGCCACTGGGGTGGGGCAGGCAGGCAGTAGGACAAGAGGGCCACTGTGGTGGGGCAGACAGTAGGACAAGAGGGCCACTGTGGAGGGGCAGGCAGGCAGTAGGACAAGAGGGCCACTGTGGTGGGGCAGGCAGGCAGTAGGACAAGAGGGCCGCTGTGGAGGGGCAGGCAGGCAGTAGGACAAGAGGGCCACTGTGGAGGGGCAGGCAGGCAGTAGGACAAGAGGGCCGCTGGGGTGGGGCAGGCTGGCAGTAGGACAAGAGGGCCACTGTGGTAGGGCAGGCAGGCAGTAGGACAAGAAGGCCACTGTGGTAGGGCAGGCTGGCAGTAGGACAAGAGGGCCGCTGGGGTGGGGCAGGCAGGCAGTAGGACAAGAGGGCCGCTGTGGAGGGGCAGGCAGGCAGTAGGACAAGAGGGCCACTGTGGTGGGGCAGGCAGGCAGTAGGACAAGAGGGCCGCTGGGGTGGGGAAGGCTGGCAGTAGGACAAGAGGGCCACTGTGGTGGGGCAGGCAGGCAGTAGGACAAGAGGGCCGCTGTGGAGGGGCAGGCAGGCAGTAGGACAAGAGGGCCGCTGGGGTGGGGCAGGCTGGCAGTAGGACAAGAGGGCCACTGTGGTAGGGCAGGCAGGCAGTAGGACAAGAGGGCCGCTGGGGTGGGGCAGGCAGGCAGTAGGACAAGAGGGCCGCTGTGGAGGGGCAGGCAGGCAGTAGGACAAGAGGGCCGCTGGGGTGGGGCAGGCTGGCAGTAGGACAAGAGGGCCACTGTGGTAGGGCAGGCAGGCAGTAGGACAAGAGGGCCACTGTGGTGGGGCAGGCAGGCAGTAGGACAAGAGGGCCGCTGTGGAGGGGCAGGCAGGCAGTAGAACAAGAGGGCCGCTGGGGTGGGGCAGGCTGGCAGTAGGACAAGAGGGCCACTGTGGTAGGGCAGGCAGGCAGTAGGACAAGAGGGCCACTGTGGTAGGGCAGGCAGGCAGTAGGACAAGAGGGCCGCTGGGGTGGGGCAGGCTGGCAGTAGGACAAGAGGGCCACTGTGGTAGGGCAGGCAGGCAGTAGGACAAGAGGGCCACTGTGGTAGGGCAGGCTGGCAGTAGGACAAGAGGGCCGCTGGGGTGGGGCAGGCAGGCAGTAGGACAAGAGGGCCGCTGTGGAGGGGCAGGCAGGCAGTAGGAAAAGAGGGCCACTGTGGTGGGGCAGGCAGGCAGTAGGACAAGAGGGCCGCTGGGGTGGGGCAGGCTGGCAGTAGGACAAGAGGGCCACTGTGGTAGGGCAGGCAGGCAGTAGGACAAGAGGGCCACTGTGGTAGGGCAGGCTGGCAGTAGGACAAGAGGGCCGCTGGGGTGGGGCAGGCAGGCAGTAGGACAAGAGGGCCACTGTGGTGGGGCAGGCAGGCAGTAGGACAAGAGGGCCACTGTGGTGGGGCAGGCAGGCAGTAGGACAAGAGGGCCGCTGGGGTGGGGCAGGCTGGCAGTAGGACAAGAGGGCCACTGTGGTAGGGCAGGCAGGCAGTACGACAAGAGGGCCGCTGGGGTGGGCCAGGCTGGCAGTAGGACAAGAGGGCCGCTGGGGTGGGGCAGGCTGGCAGTAGGACAAGAGGGCCACTGGGGTGGGGCAGGCAGGCAGTAGGACAAGAGGGCCACTGTGGTGGGGCAGACAGTAGGACAAGAGGGCCACTGTGGTGGGGCAGGCAGGCAGTAGGACAAGAGGGCCACTGGGGTGGGGCAGGCAGGCAGTAGGACAAGAGGGCCACTGTGGTGGGGCAGACAGTAGGACAAGAGGGCCACTGTGGAGGGGCAGGCAGGCAGTAGGACAAGAGGGCCACTGGGGTGGGGCAGGCAGGCAGTAGGACAAGAGGGCCACTGTGGTGGGGCAGACAGTAGGACAAGAGGGCCACTGTGGAGGGGCAGGCAGGCAGTAGGACAAGAGGGCCACTGTGGTGGGGCAGGCAGGCAGTAGGACAAGAGGGCCGCTGTGGAGGGGCAGGCAGGCAGTAGGACAAGAGGGCCACTGTGGAGGGGCAGGCAGGCAGTAGGACAAGAGGGCCGCTGGGGTGGGGCAGGCTGGCAGTAGGACAAGAGGGCCACTGGGGTGGGGCAGACAGGCAGTTGGACAAGAGGGCCACTGTGGAGGGGCAGGCAGGCAGTAGGACAAGAGGGCCACTGTGGTGGGGCAGGCAGGCAGTGGGACAAGAGGGCCACTGTGGAGGGGCAGGCAGGCAGTAGGACAAGAGGGCCACTGTGGAGGGGCAGGCAGGCAGTGGGACAAGAGGGCCACTGGGGTGGGGCAGGCAGGCAGTAGGACAAGAGGGCCACTGTGGAGGGGCAGGCAGGCAGTAGGACAAGAGGGCCACTGGGGTGGGGCAGGCAAGCAGTAGGACAAGAGGGCCACTGTGGAGGGGCAGGCAGGCAGTAGGACAAGAGGGCCGCTGTGGTGGTGCAGGCAGGCAGTAGGACAAGAGGGCCGCTGGGGTGGGGCAGGCAGGCAGTAGGACAAGAGGGCCGCTGTGGTGGGGCAGGCAGGCAGTAGGACAAGAGGGCCGCTGTGGTGGTGCAGGCAGGCAGTAGGACAAGAGGGCCGCTGGGGTGGGGCAGGCAGGCAGTAGGACAAGAGGGCCGCTGGGGTGGGGCAGGCAGGCAGTAGGACAAGAGGTCCACTGGGGTGGGGCAGGCTGGCAGTGGGACAAGAGGGCCGCTGTGGTAGGGCAGGCAGGCAGTAGGACAAGAGGGCCGCTGTGGTGGTGCAGGCAGGCAGTAGGACAAGAGGGCCGCTGGGGTGGGGCAGGCAGGCAGTAGGACAAGAGGGCCGCTTGGGTGGGGCAGGCAGGCAGTAGGACAAGAGGGCCGCTGGGGTGGGGCAGGCAGGCAGTAGGACAAGAGGGCCGCTGGGGTGGGGCAGGCAGGCAGTAGGACAAGAGGGCCGCTGTGGAGGGGCAGGCAGGCAGTAGGACAAGAGTGCCACTGGGGTGGGGCAGGCTGGCAGTGGGACAAGAGGGCCGCTGTGGTAGGGCAGGCAGGCAGTAGGACAAGAGGGCCGCTGGGGTGGGGCAGGCAGGCAGTAGGACAAGAGGGCCGCTGTGGTGGGGCAGGCTGGCAGTGGGAAAAGAGGGCCGCTGTGGTGGGGCAGGCAGGCAGTAGGACAAGAGGGCCACTGGGGTGGGGCAGGCTGGCAGTGGGACAAGAGGGCCGCTGTGGTAGGGCAGGCAGGCAGTAGGACAAGAGGGCCGCTGGGGTGGGGCAGGCAGGCAGTAGGACAAGAGTGCTGGTGTGGTGGGGCAGGAAGCAGGAGGACAAGAGGGCCACTGGGGTGGGGCAGGCTGGCAGTGGGACAAGAGTGCTGGTGTGGTGGGGCAGGCAGGCAGTAGGACAAGAGGGCCGCTGGGGTGGGGCAGGCAGGCAGTAGGACAAGAGGGCCGCTGTGGTGGGGCAGGCAGGCAGTAGGACAAGAGGGCCACTGGAGTGGGGCAGGCTGGCAGTGGGACAAGAGGGCCGCTGTGGTGGTGCAGGCAGGCAGTAGGACAAGAGGGCCACTGGGGTGGGGCAGACAGGCAGTTGGACAAGAGGGCCACTGTGGTGGGGCAGGCAGGCAGTAGGACAAGAGGGCCACTGGGGTGGGGCAGACAGGCAGTAGGACAAGAGGGCCACTGGGATGGGGCAGACAGGCAGTTGGACAAGAGGGCCACTGTGGTGGGGCAGGCAGGCAGTAGGACAAGAGGGCCGCTGTGGTGGGGCAGGCAGGCAGTAGGACAAGAGGGCCACTGGGGTGGGGCAGGCAGGCAGTAGGACAAGAGGGCCGCTGGGGTGGGGCAGGCTGGCAGTGGGACAAGAGGGCCGCTGTGGTGGTGCAGGCTGGCAGTAGGACAAGAGGGCCGCTGTGGTGGGGCAGACAGTAGGACAAGAGGGCCACTGTGGTGGGGCAGGCAGTAGGACAAGAGGGCTACTGTGGTGGGGCAGGCAGGCAGTAGGACAAGAGGGCCGCTGGGGTGGGGCAGGCTGGCAGTGGGACAAGAGGGCCGCTGTGGTGGTGCAGGCTGGCAGTAGGACAAGAGGGCCGCTGTGGTGGGGCAGACAGTAGGACAAGAGGGCCACTGTGGTGGGGCAGACAGGCAGTTGGACAAGAGGGCCACTGTGGTGGGGCAGACAGTAGGACAAGAGGGCCACTGTGGTGGGGCAGACAGGCAGTTGGACAAGAGGGCCACTGTGGTGGGGCAGGCAGGCAGTAGGACAAGAGGGCCGCTGTGGTGGGGCAGGCTGGCAGTGGGACAAGAAGGCCGCTGTGGTGGTGCAGGCAGGCAGTAGGACAAGAGGGCCACTGGGGTGGGGCAGGCAGGCAGTGGGACAAGAGGGCCGCTGGGGTGGGGCAGGCTGGCAGTGGGACAAGAGGGCCGCTGTGGTGGTGCAGGCAGGCAGTAGGACAAGAGGGCCGCTGTGGTGGTGCAGGCAGGCAGTAGGACAAGAGGGCCGCTGTGGTGGGGCAGACAGTAGGACAAGAGGGCCACTGTGGTGGGTCAGACAGGCAGTTGGACAAGAGGGCCACTGTGGTGGGGCAGGCAGGCAGTAGGACAAGAGGGCCGCTGTGGTGGGGCAGGCAGGCAGTAGGACAAAGAGGGCCACTGGGGTGGGGCAGGCAGCCAGTAGGACAAGAGGGCCGCTGGGGTGGGGCAGGCTGGCAGTGGGACAAGAGGGCCGCTGTGGTGGTGCAGGCTGGCAGTGGGACAAGAGGGCCGCTGTGGTGGTGCAGGCAGGCAGTAGGACAAGAGGGCCACTGGGGTGGGGCAGGCAGGCAGTAGGACAAAAGGGCCGCTGTGGTAGGGCAGGCAGGCAGTAGGACAAGAGGGCCGCTGTGGTGGGGCAGGCTGGAAGTGGGACAAGAGGGCCGCTGTGGTGGTGCAGGCAGGCAGTAGGACAAGAGGGCCACTGGGGTGGGGCAGGCAGGCAGTAGGACAAGAGGGCCGCTGTGGTAGGGCAGGCAGGCAGTAGGACAAGAGGGCCGCTGTGGTGGGGCAGGCTGGCAGTGGGACAAGAGGGCCGCTGTGGTGGTGCAGGCAGGCAGTAGGTCAAGAGGGCCACTGGGGTGGGGCAGGCAGGCAGTAGGACAAGAGGGCCGCTGTGGTAGGGCAGGCAGGCAGTAGGACAAGAGGGCCGCTGTGGTGGGGCAGGCTGGCAGTGGGACAAGAGGGCCGCTGTGGTGGTGCAGGCAGGCAGTAGGAAAAGAGGGCCGCTGTGGTAGGGCAGGCAGGCAGTAGGACAAGAGGGCCGCTGGGGTGGGGCAGGCTTTTAGTGGGACAAGAGGGCCGCTGTGGTGGTGCAGGCAGGCAGTAGGACAAGAGGGCCGCTGGGGTGGGGCAGGCAGGCAGTAGGACAAGAGGGCCGCTGGGGTTGGGCAGGCAGGCAGTAGGACAAGAGGGCCGCTGGGGTGGGGCAGGCAGGCAGTAGGACAAGAGGGCCGCTGGGGTGGGGCAGGCAGGCAGTAGGACAAGAGGGCCGCTGGGGTGGGGCAGGCAGGCAGTAGGACAAGAGGGCCGCTGTGGAGGGGCAGGCAGGCAGTAGGACAAGAGGGCCACTGTGGTGGGGCAGGCAGGCAGTAGGACAAGAGGGCCGCTGTGGAGGGGCAGGCAGGCAGTAGGACAAGAGGGCCACTTTGGAGGGGCAGGCAGGCAGTAGGACAAGAGGGCCGCTGGGGTGGGGCAGGCTGGCAGTAGGACAAGAGGGCCACTGGGGTGGGGCAGACAGGCAGTTGGACAAGAGGGCCACTGTGGAGGGGCAGGCAGGCAGTAGGACAAGAGGGCCACTGTGGTGGGGCAGGCAGGCAGTGGGACAAGAGGGCCACTGTGGAGGGGCAGGCAGGCAGTAGGACAAGAGGGCCACTGTGGAGGGGCAGGCAGGCAGTGGGACAAGAGGGCCACTGGGGTGGGGCAGGCAGGCAGTAGGACAAGAGGGCCACTGTGGAGGGGCAGGCAGGCAGTAGGACAAGAGGGCCACTGGGGTGGGGCAGGCAAGCAGTAGGACAAGAGGGCCACTGTGGAGGGGCAGGCAGGCAGTAGGACAAGAGGGCCGCTGTGGTGGTGCAGGCAGGCAGTAGGACAAGAGGGCCGCTGGGGTGGGGCAGGCAGGCAGTAGGACAAGAGGGCCGCTGTGGTGGGGCAGGCAGGCAGTAGGACAAGAGGGCCGCTGTGGTGGTGCAGGCAGGTAGTAGGACAAGAGGGCCGCTGGGGTGGGGCAGGCAGGCAGTAGGACAAGAGGGCCGCTGGGGTGGGGCAGGCAGGCAGTGGGACAAGAGGGCCACTGGGGTGGGGCAGGCTGGCAGTGGGACAAGAGGGCCGCTGTGGTAGGGCAGGCAGGCAGTAGGACAAGAGGGCCGCTGTGGTGGTGCAGGCAGGCAGTAGGACAAGAGGGCCGCTGGGGTGGGGCAGGCAGGCAGTAGGACAAGAGGGCCGCTGGGGTGGGGCAGGCAGGCAGTAGGACAAGAGGGCCGCTGGGGTGGGGCAGGCAGGCAGTAGGACAAGAGGGCCGCTGGGGTGGGGCAGGCAGGCAGTAGGACAAGAGGGCCGCTGTGGAGGGGCAGGCAGGCAGTAGGACAAGAGGGCCACTGGGGTGGGGCAGGCTGGCAGTGGGACAAGAGGGCCGCTGTGGTGGGGCAGGCAGGCAGTAGGACAAGAGGGCCGCTGGGGTGGGGCAGGCAGGCAGTAGGACAAGAGGGCCGCTGTGGTGGGGCAGGCTGGCAGTGGGACAAGAGGGCCGCTGTGGTGGGGCAGGCAGGCAGTAGGACAAGAGGGCCACTGGGGTGGGGCAGGCTGGCAGTGGGACAAGAGGGCCGCTGTGGTAGGGCAGGCAGGCAGTAGGACAAGAGGGCCGCTGGGGTGGGGCAGGCAGGCAGTAGGACAAGAGTGCTGGTGTGGTGGGGCAGGAAGCAGGAGGACAAGAGGGCCACTGGGGTGGGGCAGGCTGGCAGTGGGACAAGAGTGCTGGTGTGGTGGGGCAGGCAGGCAGTAGGACAAGAGGGCCGCTGGGGTGGGGCAGGCAGGCAGTAGGACAAGAGGGCCGCTGTGGTGGGGCAGGCAGGCAGTAGGACAAGAGGGCCACTGGAGTGGGGCAGGCTGGCAGTGGGACAAGAGGGCCGCTGTGGTGGTGCAGGCAGGCAGTAGGACAAGAGGGCCACTGGGGTGGGGCAGACAGGCAGTTGGACAAGAGGGCCACTGTGGTGGGGCAGGCAGGCAGTAGGACAAGAGGGCCACTGGGGTGGGGCAGACAGGCAGTAGGACAAGAGGGCCACTGGGGTGGGGCAGACAGGCAGTTGGACAAGAGGGCCACTGTGGTGGGGCAGGCAGGCAGTAGGACAAGAGGGCCGCTGTGGTGGGGCAGGCAGGCAGTAGGACAAGAGGGCCACTGGGGTGGGGCAGGCAGGCAGTAGGACAAGAGGGCCGCTGGGGTGGGGCAGGCTGGCAGTGGGACAAGAGGGCCGCTGTGGTGGTGCAGGCTGGCAGTAGGACAAGAGGGCCGCTGTGGTGGGGCAGACAGTAGGACAAGAGGGCCACTGTGGTGGGGCAGGCAGTAGGACAAGAGGGCTACTGTGGTGGGGCAGGCAGGCAGTAGGACAAGAGGGCCGCTGGGGTGGGGCAGGCTGGCAGTGGGACAAGAGGGCCGCTGTGGTGGTGCATGCTGGCAGTAGGACAAGAGGGCCGCTGTGGTGGGGCAGACAGTAGGACAAGAGGGCCACTGTGGTGGGGCAGACAGGCAGTTGGACAAGAGGGCCACTGTGGTGGGGCAGACAGTAGGACAAGAGGGCCACTGTGGTGGGGCAGACAGGCAGTTGGACAAGAGGGCCACTGTGGTGGGGCAGGCAGGCAGTAGGACAAGAGGGCCGCTGTGGTGGGGCAGGCTGGCAGTGGGACAAGAAGGCCGCTGTGGTGGTGCAGGCAGGCAGTAGGACAAGAGGGCCACTGGGGTGGGGCAGGCAGGCAGTGGGACAAGAGGGCCGCTGGGGTGGGGCAGGCTGGCAGTGGGACAAGTGGGCCGCTGTGGTGGTGCAGGCAGGCAGTAGGACAAGAGGGCCGCTGTGGTGGTGCAGGCAGGCAGTAGGACAAGAGGGCCGCTGTGGTGGGGCAGACAGTAGGACAAGAGGGCCACTGTGGTGGGGCAGACAGGCAGTTGGACAAGAGGGCCACTGTGGTGGGGCAGGCAGGCAGTAGGACAAGAGGGCCGCTGTGGTGGGGCAGGCAGGCAGTAGGACAAAGAGGGCCACTGGGGTGGGGCAGGCAGCCAGTAGGACAAGAGGGCCGCTGGGGTGGGGCAGGCTGGCAGTGGGACAAGAGGGCCGCTGTGGTGGTGCAGGCTGGCAGTGGGACAAGAGGGCCGCTGTGGTGGTGCAGGCAGGCAGGCAGTAGGACAAGAGGGCCACTGGGGTGGGGCAGGCAGGCAGTAGGACAAGAGGGCCGCTGTGGTAGGGCAGGCAGGCAGTAGGACAAGAGGGCCGCTGTGGTGGGGTAGGCTGGAAGTGGGACAAGAGGGCCGCTGTGGTGGTGCAGGCAGGCAGTAGGACAAGAGGGCCACTGGGGTGGGGCAGGCAGGCAGTAGGACAAGAGGGCCGCTGTGGTAGGGCAGGCAGGCAGTAGGACAAGAGGGCCGCTGTGGTGGGGCAGGCTGGCAGTGGGACAAGAGGGCCGCTGTGGTGGTGCAGGCAGGCAGTAGGACAAGAGGGCCACTGGGGTGGGGCAGGCAGGCAGTAGGACAAGAGGGCCGCTGTGGTAGGGCAGGCAGGCAGTAGGACAAGAGGGCCGCTGTGGTGGGGCAGGCTGGCAGTGGGACAAGAGGGCCGCTGTGGTGGTGCAGGCAGGCAGTAGGACAAGAGGGCCGCTGTGGTAGGGCAGGCAGGCAGTAGGACAAGAGGGCCGCTGGGGTGGGGCAGGCTTTTAGTGGGACAAGAGGGCCGCTGTGGTGGTGCAGGCAGGCAGTAGGACAAGAGGGCCGCTGGGGTGGGGCAGGCAGGCAGTAGGACAAGAGGGCCACTGTGGAGGGGCAGGCAGGCAGTAGGACAAGAGGGCCGCTGGGGTGGGGCAGGCAGGCAGTAGGACAAGAGGGCCGCTGGGGTGGGGCAGGCAGGCAGTAGGACAAGAGGGCCGCTGGGGTGGGGCAGGCAGGCAGTAGGACAAGAGGGCCGCTGGGGTGGGGCAGGCAGGCAGTAGGACAAGAGGGCCGCTGGGGTGGGGCAGGCAGGCAGTAGGACAAGAGGGACACTGTGGAGGGGCAGGCAGGCAGTAGGACAAGAGGGCCGCTGGGGTGGGGCAGGCAGGCAGTAGGACAAGAGGGCCGCTGGGGTGGGGCAGGCTGGCAGTAGGACAAGAGGGCCGCTGGGGTGGGGCAGGCAGGCAGTAGGACAAGAGGGCCACTGTGGTGGTGCAGGCAGGCAGTAGGACAAGAGGGCCGCTGGGGTAGGGCAGGCAGGCAGTGGGACAAGAGGGCCGCTGGGGTGGGGCAGGCTGGCAGTGGGACAAGAGGGCCGCTGTGGTGGTGCAGGCAGGCAGTAGGACAAGAGGGCCGCTGGGGTGGGGCAGGCAGGCAGTAGGACAAGAGGGCCGCTGTGGTAGGGCAGGCAGGCAGTAGGACAAGAGGGCCACTGGGGTGGGGCAGGCTGGCAGTGGGACAAGAGGGCCGCTGTGGTGGTGCAGGCAGGCAGTAGGACAAGAGGGCCGCTGGGGTGGGGCAGGCAGGCAGTAGGACAAGAGGGCCGCTGGGGTGGGGCAGGCAGGCAGTAGGACAAGAGGGCCACTGGGGTGGGGCAGGCTGGCAGTGGGACAAGAGGGCCGCTGTGGTAGGGCAGGCAGGCAGTAGGACAAGAGGGCCGCTGTGGTGGTGCAGGCAGGCAGTAGGACAAGAGGGCCGCTGGGGTGGGGCAGGCAGGCAGTAGGACAAGAGGGCCGCTGGGGTGGGGCAGGCAGGCAGTAGGACAAGAGGGCCGCTGGGGTGGGGCAGGCAGGCAGTAGGACAAGAGGGCCGCTGGGGTGGGGCAGGCAGGCAGTAGGACAAGAGGGCCGCTGGGGTGGGGCAGGCAGGCAGTAGGACAAGAGGGCCACTGTGGAGGGGCAGGCAGGCAGTAGGACAAGAGGGCCGCTGGGGTGGGGCAGGCAGGCAGTAGGACAAGAGGGCCACTGTGGTGGGGCAGGCAGGCAGTAGGACAAGAGGGCCACTGTGGAGGGGCAGGCAGGCAGTAGGCAAGAGGGCCGCTGTGGTGGTGCAGGCAGGCAGTAGGACAAGAGGGCCGCTGGGGTGGGGCAGGCAGGCAGTAGGACAAGAGGGCCACTGTGGTGGGGCAGGCAGGCAGTAGGACAAGAGGGCCACTGTGGAGGGGCAGGCAGGCAGTAGGCAAGAGGGCCGCTGTGGTGGTGCAGGCAGGCAGTAGGACAAGAGGGCCGCTGGGGTGGGGCAGGCAGGCAGTAGGACAAGAGGGCCACTGTGGAGGGGCAGGCAGGCAGTAGGACAAGAGGGCCGCTGGGGTGGGGCAGGCAGGCAGTAGGACAAGAGGGCCGCTGGGGTGGGGCAGGCTGGCAGTGGGACAAGAGGGCCGCTGTGGTAGGGCAGGCAGGCAGTAGGACAAGAGGGCCGCTGTGGAGGGGCAGGCAGGCAGTAGGACAAGAGGGCCACTGTGGTGGGGCAGGCAGGCAGTAGGACAAGAGGGCCACTGTGGAGGGGCAGGCAGGCAGTAGGACAAGAGGGCCACTGGGGTGGGGCAGGCTGGCAGTGGGACAAGAGGGCCGCTGTGGTAGGGCAGGCAGGCAGTGGGACAAGAGGGCCGCTGTGGTGGGGCAGGCTGGCAGTGGGACAAGAGGGCCGCTGTGGTAGGGCAGGCAGGCAGTAGGACAAGAGGGCCGCTGTGGAGGGGCAGGCAGGCAGTAGGACAAGAGGGCCACTGTGGAGGGGCAGGCTGGCAGTGGGACAAGAGGGCCACTGTGGTGGGGCAGGCAGGCAGTAGGACAAGAGGGCCACTGGGGTGGGGCAGGCAGGCAGTAGGACAAGAGGGCCACTGTGGAGGGGCAGGCTGGCAGTGGGACAAGAGGGCCACTGTGGAGGGGCAGGCTGGCAGTGGGACAAGAGGGCCACTGTGGTGGGGCAGGCAGGCAGTAGGACAAGAGGGCCACTGGGGTGGGGCAGGCAGGCAGTGGGACAAGAGGGCCACTGTGGAGGGGCAGGCTGGCAGTGGGACAAGAGGGCCACTGTGGTGGGGCAGGCAGGCAGTAGGACAAGAGGGCCACTGGGGTGGGGCAGGCAGGCAGTGGGACAAGAGGGCCGCTGTGGTAGGGCAGGCAGGCAGTAGGACAAGAGGGCCGCTGTGGTGGGGCAGGCAGGCAGTAGGACAGAGAGGACAACAGGCTGGCAGACATGCAGTAGGAGGAGGTAGCGCCGCGCTCACCCTGTGGTGCTCGGTGAGGTGGTGTGTCGCCTGGACGGTCATGCTCATGTGCAGGGGCGGTGTCGGTGGCTCCACAGTCGCTATTGGCGGTGGCGACCCGTGCTCAGGGCTGCCAGAGCTAAGCCTCAAGCGCCGTATCTCACTCCGCGGAACACCGGCTCAAGTGCCACTACACTCTAGATGCTGCTAAAAAATTGGTTTATCTTTCCTATTTACTTTACCACTCCTTTCTCCCTTATTACTGAAAAAAAAAAATAGTTACGAGACACACTTGAAAACGATGCTATATATTTTATATTTTGATTCATTAGTGCTTAAATCATTTTGTCAGTTTTATGTGCTTTATCGTGGCCTTTACAGATTTCGTGACTTTTATTCGTACATATTCGAAGAATTATAAAAATACAATCTGCCACTTAGCAATTTTTCTGTTAGTAGTAATCCAAGTAATCCCATAAACCGTGTATCACTGCCAAATTCATGGCTTCCCTTATGTGTTATTGACTGTCAGAGACCAATTTTTAACAGAAATATTAAAATACATTTCGGTTTCTCGTTTACGTATGCATCAAATTTGGGGCGTTGTTAATTTTTATTTTTTTGTAAATCTATTGTTAATGCCTCATCCGGCCGTGACTACCATCCGACATTAGTAACTAAGAAATAATGTGCTTTTTTTTTGCATGCCTCAAGTTTATCACAAGAGCCTTAATAAACGGGCTGAAACGGAACTGATATATAGTTCTACTGACGCAGAATCACATTATTATCAACAATTTTGCAGTAAAAAATTTAATTATATATACATATCTTTTAATTAATGTGAATATAAACCCTTGTATTTTTCATGTTACAACAGTTATAAATAACAGTGTTTTTGACCAAATTACGTCTTATAAATCGATGAACGCCGGCTGCACGCACGAAAAAGCATGACTCATTGTCACGTTCCGCCTGAGGCGAGCGTGCAAGAACCGGTCAACCACTGTGCGAGAAAATCTTATATAATATCAAACAGGTTAAGGCGGGCTTTTTAAAAGCAGCAAATTTTAAAATTTTTATTTATTTGTCCAATTTCGTCATTTCAAATTAACAATTTATTGACATTGATTTGAATTCAGTTTATTTATATAACTAATTTTTCGTGATTATATTTAAACAAATGATTTAAATTAAATTTGCAAAAACTGTAAGTAATATTTGAAAATTAAAAAAGTATGCAATTTTTCATCAATGTTTTCTTATGGCGTTATCACGTAAAATTATCGTCCGTAAACCGACTTCAGACAACCCCCTTTTTAGCAACAATCAATCTTTAAAAAGAATATAAAACCTAGTGGTGTTTTGTTCTTGAAAGAAACTGCTCTGAATAACTATGCCTATTCGAGCAATAAAGAGATATAAGTCATTCTTGGCCCAAAAGCAATATTGTCCCACGTGCTGCAGCGCGAACACAGGAGGATCTTTATGACGAGCCGGTAGTTGCGTAAGTGTTTCCTCGCGTAGATTTGCAACCATAACGCTGTTTGCAGCTTAAACCTCGTTTAAGCCTCATCGCAAGACGAGAGCTAAGACATTTGCACGGAGATAAGCCAGTTGATAAGTCCCGCTAAGGTTTGCAAATGCGCGCAACACCTTTAATGATCATATCGTTTATCTAGCAAGGTTTCGTTTATAGTTGACGATGTTTCTTGGAGGTCGCTATGACGCTATGCGTATAACAGTTCGTGATGACGTCACGGTGAAGTCACCGCACGTTGTGTGCTATTACAATAGGTACTTCCTACACAAGCGCCGATGGAAATGCAGCAAATATAGAGCATAATTTATTTTCTTAAAATATTCAATACCGTTGGTTGCAATATTAGCTAATGTATTGGATGCTATTAATAATGTAAAGTATTTTGACACATTCTCACAAATAGCCAGCGGATATATGTTTCTAAGCGTACAGACAGCATAAAAATGTAAAAATAGACAAATAAAACGTTTGAGATAAATGTAGTTGAACTTAAGTAAAACCACACAAAACCAAAACATAAAATACCTTAAGATTAAAGCAAAAGTCTATTTGTACAATTCTTAGACATTATTTTTCAGGTACTCATGCGTCAACTATCATTTTATGTTATTCCACTTAAACTTGATAAGGTTTCTGAGTGGACTACCTCGTAGAAACCGTGAAACTATCTATCTAGTGGCGGGATCAACACTTGATTCCACTTCAAATTTCCAGCTACACGCTTTTTTCTTAAATTAAAGTTGAATTGAATAATTGGAAACCTATAACAAATGATAAAGTAGTGTCATACTAGTGACCAAATAAAAAAAAACTCTTTAAACGAAAGGTTATTTTGGCCTGTTGCAAAAAATTCAACGTCATGTCGTTTCCATAAAATATTTCTTCATGAAATAATCGAAGTTCGTTAATGGGAAGCACAATTTATGACTTAAACGTGTCCACGATAGTATAAAATTAAAGAAAACAAGGATTATTAGGAAAGCAACAATATTTTGTTAGACTGCAGTTCGTTGAAAATATTATTTAAGAACTAAATATAATCCGAATATGTTATAGTATACATACATTAACTTTTAAACAGAATTAAAAATAAAAAATTCTTAACAGATTTTAAAGTTAGTTGCCAGAGACTTTAGATAGTATCAAAATATATTATTTGTGTCGTGACCAGTATTATAACACAAAACATCCTTTTTGTCTCCTAAAAATTTAGTTGTTTTTTTCGTTCATAAAATATTTCTGAGAAAATAATTATAAAAAGTAACTACGCGTGAAAATAATACATATGTAACAGCTGTTTTGCTATAGCAAAATCATTTATACGAATAAAATGTAAAAAATTATTTTGAAAATGAAAACAAAAATGCTGCATTAGTGTTAGGTAAACGCCAATATTTTTTTTTGAGATTTGAAATTTTGGTCTCCGGTTTGTTAACACAAGTAAAAATAAAATTGTTAGCCTCGTACACTTAACTAAAAAACTTTTGATGATGTCTGACGCCTGTCTGTCAGTCAGTCATGAGAGGTTAAATTTAAAAGTGATGACATCATACAGGATGGCGGTGGTGACGTCATAGGTCAAAGGTCATGCAGTCGGCGTGACGATGACCAGGGTCTGTGCACCGGGCGTAATCAAGTCATACTCCTGCAGTAGCATACTTTAAGTGAGTAAATATCTCTTTCATATAAAGTAAGTGAAAAAGTCTATTTATTTACTATGTATCGTAAAAATATTAACTCTGAATCAACTGTGACTTCATTTCTGAGCATTTCGATGCCTGTAAGCTCACCTCAGTTCTATAGCACTAAGTCACTCCTGTAGAACTGAGTCAATGCTACAGCACTAAGTCAATGCTGCAGCACAAAGTCAATGCTACAGCACTAAGTCACTGCTATAGCACTAAGTCACTCCTATAGCACTAAGTCAATGCTACAGCATTAAGTCACTGCTGTAGCACTAATTCAGTGCTAGCAGCGCGAACTACTAGAGCTATAATTTCCCCTGGAAAAAATATAATATAGTTTGCAGTATTAAAAGAAAGACTTTGGTATTTATTTTTCAAATTAACAAGACAAGATTTACATAAAATTTTAACTTCGTAATGGATAACACAAAACACGGTCCATGAAAAATTACTAAAGTGTTATTTTTTTTAATTTTTCATACTGTACGGTGTAATCAGCAGCCCAGGACGGATCATATTTAAATGAACATAAAACATATAAAACATCGTTTTAAAATGTTGGGGAAAATTGGTAGGTTCTTTGGTATGCATTTTAATTGAATTTTAAATTAATTTCATATTGTATATACTTAATTTCTTGATCAATCGAACTACAACTATCAGAAAAACAATTTATAAAAAAAATGGGTTGTCTGTAAAGTCGGTTTACGGACGATAGTTTAACGTGACAACGTCATAACAAAACATTGATGAAATGATTGCATACTTTATGAATAAAATTGAATCGTTTTTATTTTAAAAATAAAAGAATAAATAATTGAAATTATACAAGTAATCAGATTTTTAAAATGCAACAATAATTAACCTTTATTGCCGAAATTGTTGTTGTAATAAACAATGAAAAACACATTAACTTTTCACTTCACTTTATAAACAGTCGAGTGGAAGAGAGATAGATGCGGCGCAAGCGTACAATGAGCGTAACGGGACACAGCGCAACGGAACAATGTGCGCAACGGGACACAGCGTAACGTAACAATGTGCGTAACGGGACACTTTGTCGTGCGTGCAGCCGGCGTTCATCGATTTATTAGACGTTGTCACGTCAAAAACCTTTAAATAATTGATATACCATGCATTTGACTGAACACTATATAACCGATATAAATGTCAGTTAAAAGTTTTTGCGACTGCTGAACACTGCAAGTGCAACCACAACTACCCTTGCAACAGTCCCACTTCTGCACGTCCGCTGAACCGACACCATCTGCAGTCGCTGACCTAGTTCACTGGAACGGGATCCATCTTCTCACCAAACACTCGCCAAGCCAACTCACCAACCAGCTACCTCACCAACTCGAAAACTCGCTGGCCGACTCGCCAGCCCATTAAGGGGCCCGCCTCGTCAGGGGTGTGTGTGTGTTAGTGAGGCGGGCTGGCTGGTGCTTCTAGCGCGGTGTCTCCTCTGGACTGGCGCGCAGTCTTCTCCCAGTGCACATGAGCGGTGACCGTAACATTATATGGCTGAGAAATGATGATAAAGGTGTAATGGAAGTCCCTAAAGTGCTTTCAAAAATCTGTAATTGTTGTTTTACGCCTAAACATTATTCTGAAAACATGCGTTTTAGCCATTTTAACTCCTCTAAAAATTCAATTTAAACACTTCATCCGAAATCAAAAGTACTTTTCGGGCCTCAGAGAACTCATAAAGGCTTTTCGTAAGCAGACCCCACTCGGATATCCTGAGTAGTTTCCCCTGAAGCTCTGCGCACCCATCGTGCTGCTCTTCGCGATGTTCCGGCGCGGCGGTTGGTCGAGAACAGTGACGAGTCCAAGGCGTCATCGCTTCTGGAAATACCTCACAAGTTCGCGACTAATATTTCCTGTAGAGGGAGCCACGTGGCGGCGCCTAGTCCCGTAGCACATGGTTCACATGGTTCACATTCAAACTATCCACGTGTTCTTCTTGTTCAAAGTCTATTGAACGCCAGTAACATCAGTTGCTGCAAATAGTACATAACGTGGGCTTCATATATAAAACTTCCTATGTAGAATTATTCCTTTATTACCAGTAGAAATACTTTTTTTTTTTCACGCCCCACTAGAACTAGGCCATCTTATTTTATACAGATTTTACGGTTGCGATTCTTCCATAAGAAGTAAACAAGTTCTGTTTGGAAAACTACTGTGTTTGTTTCGTCTTTTAGTTTTGTCGTGTTTTTGTCTCGTTTCAACTGTTATGCTGAATTTTTTTTTGTTCAATATGTTTGTGCTGTCATCATTTGTGGGGGTATTTTCGTTCTCTTAGTCCATTTTTCTTTGTTTGTTGACCATATTTCTGTTATGGAATATGATGTGATGTTTATATCCTGTTGACAACAGCAATTTTTTGCTTTTGGGTATTTTGTAGTTTTCTTCTACAGACATACATGTGCTTAGCAATGGCGTATGTCCAAAAGCTTACTTCAAGTCAAGTAGAAACAATTTTTTAATACTTCGACACGATAGGTTCAATCACACGGAAATGACATTTTAGTTATTATTATTTTGGGTCTCGTCGACAACTAGATAGAGACGGACACAGCACGAAGTCGGGGATATATGAGGAAATGTACCAGCATTCGCTTGAAGTGATCTCGCGGGGGGAAAATCACGATGAATGGATGTCCTGGAACTCCAACTCGTTTTTTCCCGAATAGGAGTCCAAAGTTTCCCTGTTGCATCAGTTCTTTCGTTGCGTCATGTGTAAGACGCTTTGAAGTAAGAGGATTACAATGTAGCTTCCAGTATTTGGCCTTGGGTTAGGAAGTTCTTGATTTGTGATGGGATTGTTGTCAGCACACGACCAATGTTACCACATTTTGCACCTTAAACCTTGTACCCATTCTTACCCATTCTTTTTCTTATATATTCCCCCACAGTTTAGACAGAGTTTCCTTCATTCTCAGTAGAATCATCACTGAATTCTAGTTTCCTTATGCTTCATGTTTTCTTCATAGATATTCGTCGGACTGCTTTTGATGTTCACGCTTTACTTGTTGTTTGTGTTTCGTTTTGCTCTCTATTGCCCTTTTTCCATTTCCAGCAACGTTTCCTTACTAAAATGTAGCCATGGTGTAAAATAATAACTGTAAATTATATTGATTCTGTTACATATGATATAATGAAGGCCAAAACAAATATATTGTGCAAAATTATTTAAGGCAATGTAAATTTCACTACCACAGACTTATTCAACGTTCACTTAAAATGTACTACATTTTATTCAGTATTTTTGCTACCTAATATAATATTAAAATTATCTATATTTGCCTTTTACATTATGTGGTTGCCTAGAAGCTTGAATTGATGGTAAAGTAAAATATATACTTCTGGACACCGCATGTGGCAAGTTGCAACATGTTGTTGCAAAGTGCCCCGTAGTGTACTAGTATATAAAACTCTATCCCTGGGCAGTTTTCCCCACTCGTAACCATATAAAAAATATTAGAACTAAATGAATTATTGCGATTTAAATGTTTAAAATTACTGGAATATTGTGTTGTCCTAGTATCTACATCAATTAAAATTATTTGAAACCCGTTCCCCGAATAGCTTTCCAGTGCAAACTGCTCATGTTAATAGGCATCATAAAACCAAATGCAGTTCAATTGTTGAATATCGGGTTTCGTTTTCCATGGTTAAATTAATATGCTTGTGTAAAATATAAATCAAAATTTCAAATTATTTACCAAATTTCGTAAGTGCGTAAAGAAATATTCAGTAATGTTTCCATAAACGTATTTAATGTATATAAAAATAACCATAGGAATGTGTTGTACAGATTTACAATATTTTTCTTGTAGCATTACAAACTATTTCTTGGCAACTGGGTCACAAAGTAATCTTTTATAAACGTACAAAAAATAGTGTGTTTTTGAAGTGAAAACTTCTGTAGGAAGGTTTGGATAGGTAGCAAATTCACGTAAGTCGTCATCGACATGGTCACGTGACGTCAGCTGTGAATAAGTATATACATATACTAAGTGGTGCGCGCGCATCCAGTGCACATAACACAGGTCGACAAGTAATGCACACGACATACACCAATACATATCTTATAAATACGCGTCTTTAGTCCCTGTACATCAGTTCTGTGCATATGTGAATAATGTGTGTATGCAGTAAAAAGTGAGTATAAAATATATTAATATTCTCATATATATATATATATATATATATATATATAGAATAACGAAAAACACGGAGTCTTTGTAGCAATAAAACCTAAAAATTAAGAATATCATTATTTATTTTTTTAATACCTACAATTACTATGCAATGCGTATTTTATAGTAATTTAGGAGTTATTTTACTAACGTTATAAAACAAATTTGTTGTGTGATTTTTTTTTCGTAAAAATTGCAAAAAAGTCTCTGATATCCAAAAATAACAACTGTATATTTATAGTTTTAAGTTTTCACTTCTGTCGGCAGTCCTCATGAATGCTTTAGAATTTTTGACGTGACAACGTCTAATAAATCGATGAACGCCGGCTGCACGCACGAAAAAGTGTCCCGTAAAAACACATTGTCCCGCTACGCTGTGTCCCGTTACGCTCATTGTACGCTTGCGCCGCATCTATCTCTCTTCCACTCGATTAGTCGATTGGAACAACCATCGATTTGACTTTTTCGAGGCACATTAAACTTGAAACACTCCCATTCGTTTCCTACTTTTCCTATCATCGTCCTATCCTTAACAGAATAACACAGATTGGAAGAAGTTAAATAGCAAACATGTATAAAAGTTATAGTTAAAATAATCTTTTCGTTAAAGTAATAAACATATTTGAATTAATGAGTGCAAATAAAAGTAAATTTATCAATTTAATTGTAGATTTCATTTCACTCCTTCTTTGTATCCATACAAAATAGTGATAATTCAATAAAAATGAGTCAATTTTATTCATAAAAGTATGCAATCATTTCATCAATGTTTTGTTATGACGTCACGTTAAACTATAGTCCGTGTGTGTGTGTGTGTCCTTATTGGACGAACTGTCTGTGTGACCAGCCTATCCACGGGCGTCCATGACCTGTGTCCGAGATCGCCTCGACGCCCTCTTGTCACGTGACCCTCCGACCCGCTATCGCTATTCGCTGTCCGCGTGAGCGCGGCCCAGCGCATCTGCGCGTGAGATGAGATAGAGCCGCTTCATCTCCAAATATTATTGTCCCAGTTTAAATCGCTCCTTTAGGGATCTCCTACTAAGTAAGGTCCTTCACAATGAAAATCCACAATGGTTTGTGCTACGTTATCACTAGGGACCGGAAAAACTCGCGAGTTCAATGACCTCCAGGAGAGATTACACGATCCTCTGCCCACTTGGACAAACGGCGCCCGTTCATTGGGTACTGAATTTTGAGGCGTCTCAATTGGGTAACTTGTGATTGGATACTTCTTTGATTGTCTCTAATTGGCCCAGAGTCCTACATATTAACAGTGAACCAATAGCAGAAACAGCACAACGGTATATTTTTTTGAATTTTAGCATATCACGAAATGAACCCACGAATTTTTCCGGTCTCTGGCTATCACCACAAAATGTATGCTTAGCAAATCAGTATTTACTTTCCATGTGAGAGTGATTTCTAACCACATTAAGGCCTTAATGACCCCGATGTCGACGAGACGAAAAGTTGCAAACACATCATTCAAAGCGTTGATTGGGTAAGCTTACCGTTGCTAATTTCTTCCTGTGATAAAATGGCTCCTGTAGCATTGCAGTATTTAGAAAAAAAACATTGGTTGATGCCAAACAAAAGTTAAGCACATTTTGTTGTGGTTTTAGTCATACTTAATATCCTGTTATCATACAAAATTATACAATACCTTACCAGTTTCATTCAGCCATTGTAAAAATTAAATAGTATATGGTAGTTTAAAAAAGAAGATTGTAGATTTTTATTGTTTTGTGGTGTGAGAAAATTTCTTACCTTTAATTCTTTCTCATTGTCAGTTATAACGCCTTCTCTTCAGCGACATGTAATAAATAAGTTCCTCTCTTCATAAATGATAATTATATGACTGAAAATTAATATTATGCTTTAACAACCAGTCGAATACTTCGCACAAGCTTAAGTCATGAATATCTGACAACTGTTCGAATAGTATTGAATAATCCAAATGAACTGTGCTTTTTAAAACTTTAAACATGACAGTTAAGTATTAATAAGATACTGAAGTGAATTTTAGTTACTAATAATTTTATATAGCCTTCTTTGATGACTTTTTGTTGGTTGGAAGTTCTCGGACTCTGCCAGGTGGTTTGCATTTAATTTATTTTCTACTCATGCTTGTTACTGTGAATCTTGTCACTATTCGCATGCCAGGAAATTATAATGCCATGTCCTCACCACATTTATGATTACTTATTTCAATGTCGTTGCCCTAACTTACTAAGATTTCTCGTTGCCATCAAATCTACAACTTTTATTTTCATCTTTAAAATAACTTTTCACCTTCTAAATTTTAACCGCCGCTGTTAGTAAATAATTAATTCTTTAATTTGAGTTTGGAAAACAGTGAAAGTGAAAAACAACCTTCCACATTTAAGACATATTTTGCTTATGAAAATATTTTACACACCTAATGGTGTCAAACATATTATGTGTTCTTACAAAATTTCTATGTAACAATTTTCGTATTTCCTAAATATGTATATTTGTGACGAGTATGACATAGCTATTTACCGC
This sequence comes from Bacillus rossius redtenbacheri, assembly GCF_032445375.1. Lineage (NCBI taxonomy): Eukaryota > Metazoa > Arthropoda > Insecta > Phasmatodea > Bacillidae > Bacillus > Bacillus rossius. The sequence continues at coordinate 132,093,709 of NC_086331.1, forward strand.
AAACTAATTTTTTCCCGCCCGTTTCCTACCGGCACGGAAATCCGATTAGCGCGAAGTCTCTCTACCTCCCCGAGGGTTCGGCAAGTTTCCAGAACCCCGTCTGCGTGTAGTGGCGTAACTAGGACGTCAGTTTTCTTGGAGTTTCGGGTGTTAAGTCGATCCTGATGAAGCGACATTTCAAAGGGCTACGAGGCCTTTCCAGAGCGGGACTGAGAGGTGTATAAACGGCGAGGCAGGTGAAGAACCTCCCGCGAATAGTAGCAGACGACGGGCCGGGCTTCGTGTGATTGGATGATCGGGGACCGGAGCATCCGGGCGGTGTTGTGTGTGCGGCGTACGTGAAAGTAGTGCCAGGCAGTGTGTTCAGACTGAGGTGTGCAGTAAGAGGAACAGCGGAGAGAGAGCCACTGACAAGCCAAGCTCCAGCAGGAAGAGTAACAAGTGGACTTATGGAGTTGTGATTTATTTGTGGATGGGCATTTAAATTAATGTTATTTAATTAACAGTATAATTCATAGTTGATAAATCAAACTCTTGTAAATAATTGGGATAGCCCAAATTAACTGATATAGATTTCAGGCTTTAAAATTGAAATAAACAAATAAAAATCATAAACAATTTGAATTTAGCTATTTGAGGTAAACATTAGTGTTAGTAACTGTAGTTTGTATTGAAAGTAATAAAGTAATTTAAAGTTTTGAGTAGAAGTTTACACTAGGTCATAGGTGATTTTGAGTGTAGTTAATAAGACACAGAGACAGGCATGTTGAAAGTGCATGTTGACGAAAAAGTTGTAGGCTGACGAACTCAATAGCATAAATGCTTTCGTGGCCGAGATGAAAAATAAAATGAAGAGTGAAATAAGGAACAGTCAAGGAGAGGTGAAAAACCATGAAGAGTAAGGTTTAAGTTATGAAGAAGAGCCAAGAAGAGATGAGATGAAGAGGGGTCAGGAAGATCCGAAACGAAATTGGTTGCTGCACAAGAAGAAATACGGGGTGAACTAATGTCTGCGCTAGAAGAAATGAGGAAGAAAATAGAGGAAACCATCTTAAAGCAAGAAGGGAAGGTGCAATATTTTCAAAGGCATCTCGCACAAAAAAAAAACTAGCTGAGCATGAAGAACGAATGACACAGCTTGTAGGGGCTGTTACAGAAGAATACCGAAAATTTATTAAAGAAGCTGCGGCTGCTGCAAACCGGAAGAGCGTTTCTGGGGAAATCAAGGTGGAAGTCACTTCCAACGGCCTCTCAAAACTTAATACACCCACTTTCGATGGCCAAACTTCTTGGCCAGTACACTGGCGACGGTTCGAAGCAGCTGCCGGAGTGAATGGTTGGGGCGAGGAAGAGAAGGCTACAGCCCTGCGAGGTTCTCCCCTCGAACTACTGCAGACTTTCCTTTTCGGACCTGAAGGAATATTATGTGTTCGTGGCAGCCCTAGAACTGAGGTACGACGACCGAAAAAAAGGACGAAAAGGTACAAGACTGCTTTGAAGGCATGCCAAAAGTGATCCTCAAAAATCCTTCATGACTTCGAGGCTTACATCCAGAGGCCCGTTGAATGGTTCAAAGCTTCGGAGGCACGGAGGTCGCCCACGGTTATCTGCCTGCAGAGGATGGGGATATGTCCAGCGGGATTACCTGAGTCATGGGGAGGAACCCGAAGGAAGAAGGACAACGCTGTGATGACAGGATTGATGAGGAGAACAAGAGGTTGTCCGCGATGCTCCGCATGTCGACAACGAGGGCATGTCCAGAGCGACTGTCCGAATCGCGGGAGGAAACCGAAGAAACAAGGACAGCCGGGGCCAATGTGGAGGCAAATCTGCAAGTTCACGGAGCATGAAGTCGCTCACGGTGCTTCGTCTGGCAGCGACCAGACGTATTCATGGAGGCGCTCGGAAGAAACGTACCCGTACCCAGCAGAACTGCCTGATGAGAAGGGTGTTTGTTGTTGCCACGGCCACGAGTTCAGAAGAAGGAGGTCGAGTACTTGGATGACGGCCGCGATGTTACATCCGTCAATAAGTGGGCCACATCGCGCAGGATGACGTCGCAGCATGGACACCCGCAGCACGGTTGTTGCCTGCTCAGGACTGGGAGGCCGGCCTGCGGGGAAGTGAAGTTGGCGAGCGGTAACGGGCGACGAGTGGATCGTCGGGACGGTGCTGCGTGGGCGGTGGACGGGCAAGCACCGCCAGGCAGTGTGCTGGGACAAGGCGAGCAGTGCAGTGCACCACTGTCGAGCCGACCGCAGTGACAAGTGGACTTGCGAAGTTGTGATTCATTCGTTGGAGGGCATTTAAACTGGTGTAATTTATTTACAATTATAAATAATAGTTAATAAATAAAACTCAAGCAATTAATTCTGTTATCCTCTTCGAAACAATGTTACCCACTCGTAACATTATCATTGGCTTGATTTTAGGATAGCATCGAATTTTCATTCTGTTTTTGTAAATTATTATTATTACATATAATTCTCGTATATGTTATTTTTTACCAAACCAAATGTTTTCATTTACAGGCCTTAAACTATGTTTAAAGTTGAATAGAATATATTTTTTTACTTTCTACGTGTTTGTTACATTTTTCTACTTTAATATGTTGTTTTTTTTTTTTCTTGCTGTGACCAATTTTTGAGAGTTAGAATATTTGGTGACAAATTTACTTTTGACTTTTAATCAAGTGATATTAACTTTTTAGCTATATAATAATTACTGCATTACATTATATAAGGATTTCAGTTCACTGGCTTCTAAGCACTGTCAATTTTCGTTCTTGCCTAAGCCCTTGTGTGAAGCATGCCTTGGCCAAACGTTGTATCAAGAACACTGCTTCTGCCGTTTCGCCCCGAGTTACTTCTTTCGAAACGGCCTATTTCAACTTTTCGCCGTACTGTCCATTTTAATTTCTTAAATTACGAGACTTTAATTTTGACCTTACATCATTAAAAACACTTAGTAAGCGTAAAAACATTCTCTTAAATGCGAAGTTTTTCTAATTTTTTTCCTATACCTTAAAATTGTTTTTATATATATATATATATATTCTTAAATTTTTCCTATTTGAAAAGGTGTAAGTCAACTATACTGGCAATCTGCAAAACAAAAACACGTCCAGCCATCTAACTTCCAGAATGCTGTGGACTGAAATAATAGTTTTAAAAGTTTTATGTGATTTTAAAACTACCAAGTGAGCCAGTCGATGGCCGATGGCCTCCCGAAGGTTTCGGCCGGCCGTGACCTTGAAGAGTTCAATTCATTGAACTGGAGCCCTGGGGCTGGTCGCCCACGCAGATGAGCGGGCTCGCCTCTGGACGGCCTTCGCTGCGTGGAAGGAACGAAGACAGGTCGAAAGAGACGAAGAAGGAGCACAAAGGAACACTCCAGCAAGCTTCATCCGTCCTCGTGACAGCTGAGACAGCCGCGCGGGGCTTGAACGCAAAAAGAAATCCGTCCACGTCTCAGTTCGCCGCTGCCCTTCCCAGGAGCTGCCAATGGGGAACAGAGTTACGGACCTTGCTGCTTCGGGCACGCCCTGTTGCGCAACGGCCAATTGCGGCGACTGACCGACGACCAAGTCATGTTTATTTCTGACACGCACTTCCTGCGGTGTTGGCTAAGGTCGCGTGGACGAGGCAGGTGGCTCGAGTATGGATGCCTATGAACGGACTCATAGGTGGATGCGGCGTTTGACGAAAAATCTGGATCGAATTTAATGGAAGTCTGTAACTACTTGAGACCGGAAAAATTCGCGAATTCATTTCGCGATAGGCTAAAATACAAATAGTTATACCTCAGTGCTGCCTCTGCTATTGGCTCACAACTCACCTGGATGACGCTGGGCCGATGAGGAACACCCGACCAAAGCTTTATCGAATCACAGGCTGCTACGCTGGGACGTCTCACAAGACAGCAGCCAATGAGTGGGTGACATTTGACCGAGTGTACGTAGAACTTTGGAGTTCATCCTGCAGGTCATTGAACCCGCGAATTTTTCCGGTCCCTAGTAACTACCACACAAATTTTCTGACCCATGTTAAATTTTGGGATTTGAAGTTCCTTTCGAAATCAGATATTTAATTGAAAAGTTAGCGTACACAGACATCGGACTCTCATTCGGGATGACTCGGGTTGGAATCCCGATCCATCCAATCACATTTCAAATCGCCATGTTTTCTCTAAATCACGCCCGGGAATGACATTTTTTGAGTATTACTCGTCCTGCAAAACGCCAACCAACCAATCGTACGATTTACAGTATTTTAAAGGTATCTGACATACCCTAACTAAACCAATAGTTCGCTTACCTAACATAACCGAAACTAACCACATGTTTACCTGAGTAAACAGTGTTTTATGTGTAGACTGCGGCCTCGGCTTGCACGTCAAGTCTGTGCAACATGTACATGAAAAACGGGACATTTTTTTTAATCTTTAGCACCCCCGCAGCCCACCTTGGTGACTGAATAACATCTGAAAGAGAGTAAAGAATTAAAACTTTGCCAGTAGACGCACAAGCCATCAACAATGCAATAGCCGTTTCCATGGAGACGAAGAAGAAAACAGCAATGCAATAGTACTAAAAGTATGAAAATTTTTGAACTTAACGTCCTGTAAACCACCCCCCCCCCCCCCCCCTTGGAGCTGATATGTGAATTTCCTCTAATTAAAGGCATAACATATCTCAAAAGTATTTGATCCTCATTTTTGATGAATTACCAAAAACGCTTATACAACTGACTGTTATATATATAAACAGAAGCCTAATCACCTAATCACCAGTTTCCATGTATCTATCTTCAAAAAACTTCCATACAAACTTTCAAACTTCCATAAAAAATTTCATCCCCTTTTTAACCCCCTCAGGAGATGAATTTTCAAAAATCCTTTCTTAGTGCTCACCAACGTTATATAAAGAATTCCTATAGTTTAATTAAGTAGCTAACCTAACCTAAAAAAAACTATTCAGTTATTTAAGTATAGCTAACCCAACTAATTGAATGTCATATTTTACAGAATCATTAAACATAAAGATAGGAACTAAAAAACTCGATTTTCAGGGTTGTGACGTGATAACGTCTTATAAATCGATGAACGCCAGCTGCACGCACGAAAAATTGTCACGTTCCGCCTGAGCCGAGCGTGCAAGAATCGGCCAACCACCGTACGAGAAAATCTTCTATAATATCAAACAGGCGGGCTTTTTAACTAATTGTTCGTGATTATATTTAAACAAATTATTTAAATTAAATTTGCAAAAACTGTAAATAATATTTGAAAATTAAAAAGTATGCAATTTTTCATCAATGTTTTCTTATGACGTTATCACGTAAAATTATCGTCCGTAAACCGACTTTTGAAAGGAAAACTGAAGGCCAAAGTTGAGGTCACGAAGACAACCGACTGAATTATTTCACGGTGATTACAGCTCCAGCTCTAGCCTGAAGCATACTCTCATTAGCTTAACTAATTTTTTTCCCTCCAACTTTAATTTTATAGCACTAACATTAACAATGTGAAATGTTACTGAAAATGGGCGGACTAGTAGCTCAGTAATATGCACCGTGTACCTGTCAGTAAAAATTCGCATAAAATAGGTCAAATGAAATATTTGAATCCTTAAGCATACATGGAATGTAACAAAATATTTTTATGATAGGTAATTTTCACTTTTAAGAACAAAATTCAAAATTTACGACATGCTCGACATATTAACTTGCCCGTTATAAAATAAACAACACGGAATATATAAGCAACTTATATGGACGTAAAAACGTTTTTATCGCCATTAATTTATTAAAATCCATTATGTCTGTGTACTGCAAGTTTTGACATGTTTGCAATCAACCGCAAACTAGAGACATTGCTTTATTGACGTGACAAAGTCAAAAAACGCCGGCTGCACGCACGAAAAAGTGTCCCGTTACGCACATTGTTCCGTTACGCTGTGTCCCGTTACGCTCATTGTTCCGTTACGCTGTGTCCCGTTACGCTCATTGTTCCGTTACGCTGTGTCCCGTTACGCTCATTGTTTCGTTACGCTGTGTTCCGTTACGGCGAGTGCAGTAATAATAGGTTATATTACAATTGACTAAAAAATTATGGTGATTCACATAATTGATGATAAATATTTGATTACAGTTTATTTCTATGAAAACTTGTTCATAATTATATTTAAACTTTAAAGCTAAACGCCAGTTTTTAAAATTAATTACAAGTCATCTACACGTGAACTGTTTCGTCGACTGTTTATAAAGTGAAGTGAAAAGTTAATGTGGTTTTCATTGCTTATTACAATAACAATTTCGGCAATAAAGGTTAATTATTCTTGCATTTTAAAAATCTGATTACTAGTATAATTTTAAGTATTTATTCTTTTATTATTAAAATAAAAATGATTCAATTTTATTCATAAAAAGTATGCAATCATTTCATCAATTTTTTTTGTTATGACGTACGTTAAACTATCGTCCGTAAAGCGACTTTACAGACAACCAATTTTTTTTATGTCACCGCAGGTGTTAGCACATAACTTGTAAAATTGTTTTTTTTTTTTTGCAGCTAATGAAATAATCCTCGGATATAATAACAGTTACGTAATTTAACTTGGTTTCGGTAACCAAGTTGCGAAACGAAATAAAAAAAAGCCAGTTCCGCTCGACAAGAGCTTGTTTTATGGTCTAGTGATCAAACAAAAGAACTCTGAGGCGTTGGCTTTAGAAAGAGATCTAAAACATATTTTCGCAACTATGTTAAATATAGATTTAAAAGATTTAAAGTTTATGTAAATTTTAGATTCTGATTTAACCACTTTGTCTAAATACAATGTGTTTAGTGTACAAAAAAAAACATACAGAATAATTAAAAATAATTAAACACGTATCTTATAAATCAAAGATTCAATAAATTGAAATTGCTTTCCAAATTAAATAATAAGAAAATAATTTTTCAAAGTATTAAGGACTGATAATTATCGATATTGCATCGTATACGAAAGAAAGCAAATCAGTACCGATCAATATATACGTTACAATAAAACAGCAGTAAATTTTGCAGTTCAAACGAATTTGCTTAAAATAATTGTGTTAGGTCATACAATCAAATTATTGCCCCACAGCAAAACGGGCAATCTATTTATTTTAAAAATTTATTTTCAAATAGTTATGTCCGTGATGATCTTGTAAACTTGTCGGTTTAGTAAAGGAATATTTGGTTATATACGTGGAATCAAAGAGATGGTAAACTGTGACAATTTATAATATTTCTATAACAGTGCTTATTTTGTGTTAGATAATTCTTAACTATTATCAAGCATTAAATCATAAACAACATTAATTCGACAAAGACTATGTGGGCGAAAAACTCACTGAAATGGGGATCAATAGCAGAAGGTTAATGAAAAATTTGCCTCGAAACATTTGTATCATTAATTTATTTTGATTATTTTTTTTTAAGTCTTTTACAGATTCTTGCAGCATTTTGGCTATCGTTAGCGTTTTAAAATTGTGTGTTTACTGCATAAACGAGTGAAAATTTACAAAAAATATCGTGATATGTATATATATATATGTGTGTATCGATATATGTATGTGTGTATATATATATATATATATGTGTGTGTGTGTGTGTATATATATATATATGCAGAATGTTTCCAAGTATCGACATCGCCCGGCAAACGATTCTTAACAAAAAGAAATGACGAAATATATAAGCCCTTTTGTCGTTAAAGTGAATATTAAATTTAGTCAAATTAAATAAAAAATTATTTTTGAGAATCATCGAAAATTTCTTGAAGATAAGTAACATATCAACGAATTATGTTCCTTTTAATCGAAATCTTACGCGTAAGAAAACAATAGTTGAGAAAATGATGCTCTTTTTAAAAAAAAATATATGTGGACGGCCACATTTTTTCGTATGTTATCATATCAAAAAAATAAAGCTGTATTCTATTTTTGATGGAATTCTATAAGCATGTAAATCTATATTAACAAAAAAGATTGTTTTTGGTGTCGAAAAACTCTTGGTTAAGCCGTTTTCGCTAAACGCACGCATACGCCCGAGACTCTAAATATAAGTTGCCTGGCAACTAAGCAAAACGTTCTGGATAAGCAAAAGCACAACAGTCGCACGAAACACCAATCAAGCGCCGATGAAAATCCGCATGCTACCAACATGGCCGGCGAACTGGTAAAGTGTCACACAGATGTGTGGTCCTACCAGTGCCACCCAAACCAATGCGCACAGCAATGTGCAAGCCCCCAACCCCCCGCATGGTAGACTCTTTTCGACTCCGTCCAACTCTTCTTCCAGATCCATCCTTCTGTTTCCTGTAACCAACCTGCTTGCCAATAATGCATGAAATTTTGCATCCCGCATGTAAGTGCCCAGGGTTTTCCCTGTGTCTATGCAGGTTTTACCTGGGCCCAACTTATCTAGTTTTAGTCTAGAATAGTCAGTGAGGAGAGTTTGTCATGGCGCCAATCGCTGCCATGGCTGGCCAATCCCCTCCTAGCACATGATGCATGCTACCCCTCCTGCATGATTAGAGCGTATGGGCTTCGGCCTGAGACGCACTTAGTCTCCCTCCCCAACACACTTAGTTTTAATTTAGGTTAGGAAAAAAATTAAATAGTGTTGTCCTAGGATGGCTCGCTTCCTCTGCATCCCCCACCGCAAGGACTGGAGATATACATAAGCCCACCGCAACGGCACACTAAGACTGGGTTCACAAATGAAAAAATAACAGTAACAGTAACAGTAGGTCGTGTGCATAGGATATGAACGCCATGTTTCCTAAACTAACGATTCACAATAGCAGAAAGTTGGTCGTGTGCATGGGAGCGAGGTCGTGCGCATAGGAGTGAAATGAATATATTTTATTTCGGTCGCGTACGCATGGCACAACAGCCAATAAGAGAACAGCAGGGTGTTTTATTTTTGGCGGGACTATATATATATGTTTATATTTACTAACCATATTGTGGTAAGAAAATGTCGAGATAATAATAGTATTAGGCTATCGTTATTTTGAAAGTTAATATGTTTATTTACTAACACTGCAAACAGATGTCGCATAGTTCGCGAAATTTCATTGGCTGAAATTAACAGTAAGAATTCAATTGTGAACCGATTTCACAGTTCGCACAGGTCGTGTGCATGGCTTGCTATGCACTCGCTTAATTTTTTTAATTGTGAACCCAGCCTTAGGCTACCCACGGTCACGTCCATGCCCCCACAAGGGTGGGGCAGGGGGGACCCCTGTCCAGGGCCCGGACTCAGCCCTGCTTATTGACGTGACGTCTAATAAATCGATGAACGCAGCTGCACGCACGAAAAAGTGTCCCGTTACACACATTGTTCCGTTACGCTGTGTCCCGTTATGCACATTGTTCCGTTACGCTGTGTCCCGTTACGCACATTGTCCCGTTACGCTGTGTCCCGTTATGCTCATTGTCCCGTTACGCTCATTGTACGCTTGCGCCGCATCTATCTCTCTTCCACTAGACTGTTTATAAAGTGAAGTGAAAAGTTAATGTGGTTTTCATTGCTTATTACAACAATAATTTCGGCAATAAAGGTTAATTATTCTTGCATTTTAAAAATCTGATAACTAGTATAATTTCAAGTATTTATTCTTTTATTATTAAAATAAAAAATTATTCGATTTTATTCATAAAGTATGCAATCATTTCATCAAATTTTTGTTATGACGTTGTCACGTTAAACTATCGTCCGAAAATCGACTTTACAGACAACCAATTTTTTTTAAATGTTTAAGTATTATAATTTATTTACAAACTAGAAAAAAAATATTGAACATTTTACAAACAAAGCTTAGTTTGGACTTATAAAATAGTAACCATAATTATGCCCTGTATTTTCAGGTTAAATAGCATTATAAAAAGAGTGTAGGTAAGAAATAACCATGCAATTATAATGTAGCACGTGACTGTGAAATTGTGGGGGAGGGGGGTCTACGATCCTGGGTCCAGGACCCGTGATCTAATGTGGAGGCCATGGTCACTTCACTCTATTTACGAAACGTAACTAACAACACGGATTTTACAATATTAGATATGTTGCCTTTAATCATAGCCTTCTATATCAGTATCCACGCATATCCCGGTCTAGCGAATGATTCGAACCCAAAATCCTTCGCCCCCGATTTTGGTAGGCGCTTGGAGGTCGTCTTGCTTAAGTGGAAGTCATAGAGTCGTCATCCGTGAACGAGAGACAAGGCTTACGTATCGAGGAGTGCAACGAGACAGTGGTGCAGATTCAGGTTTGTGATTGGAGGTAGCGGTGATTAGTAGAGACAGGAAAAGTCCGCGGGTTCATTTCGCGATAGACTAGAATCCAAGTGCGTGTAACTTATTGCCGCTTCAGTGATTGGAACACAGTTTGCCTGAAGGACTGTGAGCCAATGAATGACCCTCAACGTAAGAAGTATCGAATCATAAGCATTCCAGTTAGCAGGTGTCACGAGTCAGTAGCCAATGAGCTGGTGTAAAATTCCCGCGTACATAGAGGATCGTGGAGTCCATCCTAGAGGTCATTCAAACCACGAATTTTTCCAGTCCATAGTGATTAGTATGTGCATGACCATAAATATTAAGTATATAAAAAATGAAACATAGCCACTGAATTAGCTTCTAGCAGAAATAAAACAAGATGAGGAATTTATCAAATAAAAAAAAATTGTCGCTTTTACTTATAAAAAAAAAGCAATATTTTGAAAACACACGCAGCCTTGAAGTCACTGAAAGAGACCATTGCATCATGGCTCGTGGCGCGTCTGGCTTCGACACAGAAGTTACGCAAGCTACTTGTTCACGTCGCTGTTCTCTGGTGACACGGCAGGACGCGCTACAGGGAAGCTGGCCGCTCCGCACTTGCAGACATAGGGCCAACAGGTATGGGCTCGACTACATGAGCAGCAGGTCCGGGGAGCCGAGGCGCGGAGCTACCGAACACCGTCTTGGATGTCACGTTATTATATCTTTATTGACGTGACAACGTCTAATAAATCGATGAACGCCGGCTGCTAACACGAAAAAGTGTCCCGTTACGCACATTGTCCCGTTACGCCGTGTCCCGTTACGCTCATTGTACGCTTGCGCCGCATCTATCTCTCTTCCGCTCGATTGGAACAACCATCGATTTGACTTTTTCGAGGCACATTAAACTTGAAACACTCAAAATTCGTTTCCTACTTTTCCTATCATCGTCCTATCCTTAACAGAATAACACATATTGGAAGAAGTTAAATAGCAAATATGTATAAAAGTTATAGTTAAAATAATCTCTTCGTTAAAGTAATAAACACATTTGAATTAATGAGTGCAAATAAAAGTAAATTTTTCAATTAAATTGTAGATTTCATTTCACTCCTTCTTTGTATCCACATACAAAATAGTGATAATTCAATAAAAATAAATCAATTTTAGTCATAAAAGTATGCAATCATTTCATCAATGTTTTGTTATGACGTCACCTTAAACTATCGTCCGTAAACCGACTTTACAGACAACCAATTTTTTTTATTTCATGACTGCCTTTTAAGACAAGGCCCCGAAGTGTAGTTTTTGAACTATGATTACAAGCGACCTCATGTTCACTTGGAAATCATAAGCATCATCATTCACACAACACCTGTAGAAACTATATCCCAGATTATGTTGTCTAAAAATACCACCGACATTCTCTCATCACACAATTTCATGTAGTAGAAAATAATGTTTATTTTTACATCAATATATTTGTTTTATGCGCTTAATATTTGAATTCAATAGGCTCTATTTTGGGTTATCATTTTTTTTTTAAATCACCAAGACTGTGCATATATTTTTTAATGAGTTCATTGTCCGTCGACTGAATTCAGGGTAGTGCAACTGTACATGGCCAGCAGTCCTCTTTCAAACACAAGCAATCCAGATCCTTTCAATTTTCTTGTAACACGCTTGCATTGCGTTACGAGGAGATGAGTTGGACAAATTTGTAGCCCACGGCTTTAAAAACATTCACTTTATTGGCAGTGTAACGTAGCATTATTTATTATGCCTAAAATAGTTTTTACTGTAAACAAATTGCAAAAGCCTATAAACATTCATAACTCTTATCCAGCAATTATATAATTAAAATCTTAAAAGTACAGTGCTATTACTGCTAATATGTCACTTGAATTTAATTAATTAACAAAAATTTTATTTGTACTTGAGACTGCAAAATACAAGATTCGTCAGTAACCTGATTTAAAAAACCACTTATTTAGTATAAGTTATTCTTCTATGCTTCCATAAAGCCTACCATTCACATCTCCGCGTCGCTTGAAGGCCGGTTTCACCATGAGCGAGTAAGAAATTTTATCTAGCTTGAGTACCAAATCATCTCGACCATATGCCATTTGCGTTCAATCATGATCCTTATCTGGAATTTATGTTTGTCGAGATAAAATATTTAAACCTCCGATTTTGTCTGATAAATTATTTTCTCGGTATAAAGACTTATCACAAGGGGGAAAATTTCACGGTATGAAGCTTGAAATTTTACACAGGAAAATGATGTAGAGAAATTAATTTTCTAAGGATGAGTCACGGTGAGACACGTCCCAAATTACCAAAACAAAACCCATAGTAAAACAGAAAAATCCAGATTAAATTACTGAAATAAAAAATTTAACTTAGTTTTTAGTTCAGAAATCTATTCGCACGTAGGCCTCGCTTTTTCTTTAAAACTGTTCAATGTTAAGTTGTTTGATTATGAAAAAGTCACAACAAAAAAAAACTATCGCAGTGAAACGTGAACATAAAAGATTACCGTAAAACGGGGTGAATAGGATCAGAGGGGTGAATAGGATCAAAAGTTTGTAACATTATACTCAGAAACATAATACAGCTGAAAAAAATATACATTGTTCAAATAGTTCTAATGCATAGTTCAATGTATAATTCCTGTCTGCTACATAATGTTGCAAAATATAATGTTACAAACTTCTGATCCTATTCACCCCGTTTTACTGTATGTATAGAGGCAAGCATTATTCGGGAAAAAATCTAATAAACTATTAGAAAGCATAAAGGTATACCCCCATCTGCGGGTTCTTCCTTGTGATTGGCAGCCGTCTGCGAGAGAAGTCGTTGCCTTGTTTGACCGAGCCACTCAGGAAGCGTTTGCTTCCGCACTGAACCACTGTGATTGGTGTTGTAACAATCCACATGTACCTGAAAGAAACTCGCCCAATCACGAAACACAGACGATGCTACAGTGTTCTAACTTTCAGCTAGTCTCGGAATCTTTTCGCGAAACATGCATGCCCCTAGGTATGTAAGATTTCAAAACCACATTATGCCAACTGCATCGGAAATTCACATTATTCATTCGACAGCTACGCTAGTCACTGTTGGGGCCACCTAATGTTTACTACGCAGTATATGTCTTCACTAGTCTGCAGTGGCAGTCACGAAATACCCTGCAACCAAGACGTAACGAGCTACGAAGGTTGACCTTGCGAACCAGGTGCTCCAAAACGTGGCTGGACTCTCGATGGCCATTTTGTTCGCGTGTTTGCGTTTGCTTGAACACGGAGTTCTTTTACTCGGTCGTTGGCATACATGAACGCTATTGGCAGCCAATGCAACCAACCACTGTTGTTAATTGAATTACCTGGTTTACAGTCTTCAGAAGCCCTATTCCTAGAGACAGGAAAAATTCGCGGGTTCAATGACCTCCAGGATAGACTCCAATATCCTCTACACACTCGGGCATATGCCAATTGTTCACTGGCTGCTGACTTGTGAGTCGTCTCGACTGGATGGCCTGTGATTCGACACTTCTATGAGTGAGGGTCTCTAATTGGCCCTCAGTCCTCCAGATTATCAGTGAACCAATGACAGAAGCAGCACTAAGGTATATTTATTTGAATTTTAGCATAACACGAAATGAACCCGCGAATTTTTCAGGTCTCTACCTATTCCAAATACATGGCAATAATTTTATCTCGTTAATAAAAAGGTTCAACATCTAAGTCACTGATTTTGCACTGACTTAATTATCGGTACAATTCTAAAGCAAACGACTGGAACAACGTGACAGTGACCTTGGAAGGATCGACATGATTTACAACCCTTCAAGCGCGCGGCGGATCGCAGCACTGTGAATATTCAACCCAATGTTATCAAACTCTCAAAGGTTGGGCATCGTGACCACCAGCTTTTTGGTTTGCAAAACTCAGCGTGAGAAAATACTCTCCAGCGCACGGAAGAAGTATAATTTCGTCCCAATGCAGTTTGACAACGCGTCGATCCAGCAGACACGAACGCAGACGCGTTAAGAAAATGGCGGCCCGAACAGGGTTCTGTTCGTTTCCACCGCCACCAGGCGGCGCGCACTTTCCTGTGACGACACCTGGTTTCTCTCTCCACTGCTTTCCTTGTGACGTTGATTTGGTTGTCACCAGAATACAGGTTGTACACGAACAATTTTAGAATATTTAACCTACCATATACAACTACCATCATTTTTCTTAGCGCAAATGTTTGTAACATGATTATCTATGCTTAGCATATGTACTAAGGTTTAATGTATAGAGACTGGAAGAATTCGCGAGTTCAATGACCTCCAGGATAGATTACACGATCCTCTGCCTACTTGGGCAAACGGCGCCCGTTCATTGGGTACTGAATTTTGAGGCGTCTCAATTGGGTAACTTGTGATTTGATACTTCTTTGATTGATTGTCTCTAATTGGCCAAGAGTCCTACGTATTAACAGTGAACCAATAGCAGAAACAGCACAACGGTATAATTATTTGAATTTTAGCATATCACGAAATGAAACCGCGAATTTTTCCGGTCTCTATTAATGTATATGCATTAAATATATAACCTTCAAAATGTTTTATTGCAATCAAGCTTTTGTAATAATCCTATTTATGTTAGACTCGGTTGCCTATATGTGCTCCTAGGTACTCCTGAGTCCCCAATCTTCTACAGAATATTTATCTAGGTGTCGCCAAATTAGATCTTAAAAATTATCAGATTACAGGCAAACAAAAAGTAACTGCCCAGTCACTTCCCATGTCTTAGTACAGTAAAGAAAAACTAACATACAAGACAGTCCACAAGTCGAGGTCCCTTCTGCTTGAGACCTAACGAACTACTCATCTTGCGACCTTGAAGGAGCATCCTGCATTCCACATGATTTACAAGACACCAATTTATGAATTTTCTTTAAATGCAAATTATGCTGGGTTAAATTCTATTTTGAATTTTTTATAGTTCTTACACTTACAGAGTAGCAGAACTAATTGGATTATGTATTATTCTAATGGTAAATTAAATCTTGCTAATGTATTTTTTAATGCTTGTCTACATATAATAGATAGAGACAGGAAAAAATCGCGGGTTCAATGACCTCCAGGATAGACTCCAATATCCTCTACACACTCGGGCAAATGCCAACTGTTCATTGGCTGTTGACTTGTGAGTCGTCTCGACTGGGTGGCCTGTGATTCGACACTTCTATGAGTGAGGGTCTCTAATTGGCCCTCAGTCCTCCAGATCAACAGTGAACCAATGGCAGAAGCAGCACTAAGGTATAATTATTTGAATTTTAGCATAACACTAAATGAACCCGCGAATTTTTCAGGTCTCTAATAATAGACAATAGAGTTGGAAAAAGAATTTTAGTCGTTTTTCAATTAATACACCTATGGTTGGTAAAGGCTTCGTCGAGGATGTAATTACTGGAGGAATTATTTTGATAAAAGCTGCAATGCCCGAAGGCACGAGAATAATGATTGTGTTACACAAACTGATAAGTTGCGATAAGTGTGGCAGGTCGTTTACGCAAAGAGAGAGGGGTAAAAAAGACACGGAAGTGCTTGTCAAGTTACGCTCACTCACAAAATACATGATGAAGAAGGAGCCACTAAGCTGCAGAAGAGTATCCTGATTGATACAATGTTTTTCCTAGTATTAAATGAGAATATGTAAATAGCGCTCCTGATCACAACATGGAACTCGAAGTGAAGGATGTTGTAAGTTACAGGAAGACAGAAGATAATGGAAGTGGCATCTGCACTGAAAGTAAGAATACGTTCAAGCCGATAATGTAGTTTCAACATCAAAGACATCGAAATCTTGCATTTGTCCGTACGAAGATGGCAGTGTGTATGTTGGTGATGATGATGATGAAAATTTTGATAGTTTCGAAGATAACACCGATAATGAAAATTACGTTGCTGATAAAGCTGAAGATTACAGATATTTGCATAATATTAAGGGTAAATATTTAAAAAAAAATATGGTAGGAGCAGAATAAATTGATAACACATCGTAAAAGTATTCAAATATATTGTTTGACAGTTTGAGAATTCCACTTGCTTTGCAACATCAGAAAATTTATTTCTCACCAAAGAAGCATGGACTATACTCAGAGTGGTATAAATTGTACATTAACAAACGTGTAAATCCTTGTGCATCGTGTGATATGTAAAGGTTTATCGCAGGAAATACATGTCAATGGTTCCAAAGCGCCTGTGCGCCCGTGTTCCTGTTTTACCCACCCGCCGACTGCGTGTGACGGTACTAACCTGTATGTAGTCTCTTTCGTGAACATCAGGGGCGAATCGATCGAATAAACCTTTGTGACAGCGAAACTTTCCTGGGATACATTTTATGAACTTTAATAATAATTAAAAGACTTCATCACAAATTTAAAAATACGTTATAATCCTGGGATAACACATTGGTAACCCAACATTCTCCGTGTAGTTAAACTGTGTCTCGTTAGTTTATTTGTGTAGAATTACAAGGTTCTAGGATCGATAATACCGAATGTGTTTACTTTTTATATGAAATGTTATTGCATTTTGAACACTAAAAATTTTGGTAATTCTTGATGAAACTTTGCTCACGTGGCATTCAAACTAATACAAAACCAACTGTCTACAACTGATTACAAAAATACTTTTACATTCAATTTACTTTTGTTTAAATTTCTGAAATAATTTATTTGGTGTTTGTTTACCAGTTACTTTAAATGAAAGAAGACTCTTTACCCTGCGTAAAGCCCGGCCATGTCAGGTACTTTAGCTTATATGTATATGTATATGTATATGATTTAATGAACACTACATCCATTGTGCTGCAAAAAATTATTTTTAACAAAGGTTATGTTAGCAAATTTTAAAAAAATTCTGTAACGTTGTGTTTCAAAATAGTTTAGTGCGTTAAATCAAAAAAACATGTACGACTTCTAACGCGAATACGTCGGTATGTAGGGGAGACCGGGGTAAGTTGGCGAACGGGGTAAGATGACGAATCGTATGTAACTAATCCAAAAAACACAGATAGAAGGTTGGCGCCCCTGTGACATTGAGTGTCACCATCTGCACCTACTAGGCAGGTGCAGCGGAATTCTCCAGTCAGTTTGAATGTGGCAGCTTTGAGAGGATAACTGTTTCGTGTGCCATTCTTGTAATATTGAAGGTATGTATGTTAAGCTATTACAAGAAAAGTGTCCATTTGTATAAAATGTTTATATATGTAAAATGAAACGCTGACTTTTGGGAGTATTTTAATGTATAGATTGTTGAAATTTTTTTTTTAATGTTGTTAGTGATTTTGGTAAAGCAAAAAAAGGGCTGCTGGGGCAAGTTAACGGGGGCAAGATGACGAATTCGTCATCTTGCCCCTGCAATCGTCTACTTTCCATAGGTAATGACAATGTGAGCATTATTTTGTATTAAATGTTTTATTTAAACCAATGATATACAGATATGAAGAACATTTATGTAAAAGCAAAACTAATAATGAAATTATATAATATTATAACTATTTCCTGTGTTAATAGTCGTAACGATTTTGTTTGATTTTTTTTTGTAGATGCCCAGGAATTATAAGCGGAGAACGGAATGGAGTTGGAGTGACGTAAAGATGACTGCTGCTGTGAATTTTTGTCGTGATAATGGTATTGTGATGGTCGGATTACCACCACATACTTCGCATAGGTTGCAGCCATTGGATGTTTCGTTTTTCGGCTCTTTGAAGACATTCTACTCACAAGCCTGTGACAATTATTTGGTGTCACATCCCGGACAACAAATAACTGATCTTAATGTGGCAAATCTCTTCGCTGCAGCTTATTCAAAAGCAGCAACTGTAGGCAATGCCATCAACGGGTTTGAGGCTACTGGGATAAAGCCTTAAAACCCTCAGATATTCAAAGAATGTGATTTTGCTGCTGCGGCTACATTGGAAAGAAAACTTCCCGGAAGTGAAGAACCAATGTTAACTTAAATACCAATTTCATCTGACCATGCATCAAACGATGTGTGGCTAAATTATATGCCTAATTCTTCAGGAGCTGATTCATTAGCCCAGCCAGAAAAAAATAGTGATCTTATCGATGAAGCAGGGCCTTCTTATGGGAAGGTCAATGAAAATTCATGTAGTAAAAAGGCATCGTTTTATGATTTAAAACCATTGCCAGTGGCCCACAGAATAACCACGACAAGGAAAAGAAGTACAGGATCAGCTTCAGTAATAACAAGCTCGCCAATTAAGAACATGTTGTTACAAAGAGATAGAGAGAAGAAAGCAGAAAGAAGAGAAGAAAAATGAAATAAAAACTAAGAAAACTGAAAAAAGAAGCTCTGATCATTCTGTAGCAAAACCATGAAGCCATAATAGTGTTTCTTGCCCTGCATGTGAAGAAGTTTACGTGGAACCTCCAAATGAAGACTGGATTCAATGTTCCACATGTTCTGAGTGGTGGCACGAAAACTGTTCCAATTTTGTGTGTGACTATTGTTAATGACATTATTCAAAGCAAAAACTTGCAGTTTTTCGTTACTATGTGGCAAGGAATTGTATCAAAGTCGTTCAAATATGTTACAATATATCTTCTTTACAGCCTGCATGTTGTTTAGTGTAGGATATCTATAAAACTATTGTGTACTTTGTCTATAAATATATATTTTTGTTTCGTCATCTTACCCCAATAGGTTCGTCAACTTACCCCACTCCTGGGGCAAGATGACGAATGTGCTAACTAATTGGTTTCTTGTCAATAACTTCAGAACTACACACATTAATACAACCTTGTTACATTTTTAGGTAGAAAATAGTATATACTTCGTATTGGTACCAAATTAGATATAATAAATGCTTATTTATCTGTTAAAGGCCATTTCAAAGCTTAACATCGTCAACTTGCTCCGGTCTCCCCTACATACACTATTTTTTTTTATTGCAGTGTCGGAAGGACGAATATTTATAGTCTTGTGCCAGAAACATTTGTTCGATGCGCCCACTATACTTGACGAGTCACATTTACAATGCTTTTTTTTCACATTTCAATATAATAAAGTTTGCTAATCGTCTGTGTGTGAACGGAAGTATGGCACTCAATGAACGACACTGTGTTACGTCTGTCAATGGGCGCTTGAATTTATACCAAAGGGCGTCTATATATATACACGTGTATATATATATATATACACGTATATATATATGTGTGTGTGTGTGTGTAGTAATTGTAAATAAACTCGTTATAAGTCATATTTCAACTACTTTGCAAAATTTCGATTTCGTTGCGACTTGGTTGAACTACAACCTTCAAAGATGCATAACAAAACACACTCCACCAAAGACGTCTTGCTCACCGTTGCGATGAGCATTTCGATAGACTTCAGAGAATAACGAATTGGCACAGAGCATTCGTGGTCACTTCATGGTCACCTTTTTAACGCATACCTATTCACCAACTTTCAAATTTAAATCTAAAATTTTAATACCATGAACCGTTTCTTTGCTTACATTGAGCAACTTTGGTCCTAAGCAGAAAGGCAACTTTTTTTAATAATGTATTTACTGGACTGACAACTGAAACAGCACATGATTTCACCGGATGTATACGCATATTTTTATTTATTTATATATAGCATGCACATTACGCGAAGTTTCCTTGCCTACACAGGTTTCACTGAAATTGCCAAAGCGTAGAAAAACAACAGATGTACTTCTTATTATGACTGACGCTGAACAGTGGCTTCCAGCAAAGGAAGTCATGCTGGTGTGTTGATGACTCGTTTTATCGCGATCCTCGGCATGAGTCAGATATACGGGGACCGAGTCAGTTGTAAACAGGTGGTTTGAAGCACACTCTAATCTTAATTATCGTTATCGACATTAAGAATGTGTTTTTTCATAACAAACTCTTCCGTATTCAAAATGTTTATATTATTTTACCCGAACAAATAGGCACTGGAGAGATGCTAGGATTCTATTACATCCAGGTTGGGCTGCAGAGTCTTCCCCACACTGAGATTTGATTTACAAACACGTCTCAGATGGATTGCTGTTTATTTTTTGACAAGGTTTCTCATTGGCTCACAGTAGGTCCAGATAAACTGCGGGCTAATCGCAGAACCTATAAAACTCAAAATGTTTTCCGCCTCTTCAATTAAAAATGATTCTTTTAAAAAGTTTTTTTTGTGACATGTTTTCTACTGAATGCCCGTGCATGAGATAATGGTGTTATTTTCGTGCAAGTTACGACGGACATCGGTGCTACACCTTAAAGGTATTTTCGTAGAGTAGCAGTGTTCACTGGCAAAAATCACAGACGCTTGGAGCGTATACTAATGCATAAATTCTTGCATCCCGCATGTCAGTGCCCAGGGTTTTCCCTGTGTCTATGCAGGTTTTACCTGGGCCCAACTTATCTAGTTTTTAGTCTAGAATAGTCAGTGAGGGGATTTAGTCATAACGCCAATTGCTGCCATGGCTGGCCAATCACCCTCCTAGCACACGATGCATGCTACCTCTCCTGCGAGCTTAGAGCGTATAGGCTTCGGCCTGAGACGCAATTAAGAGTCTCTCCCTAACCCAGACCCCTCCCCAACATACTTAGTATTTAATTAGGTTAGGAAAATAAAATTGACGTTGCATTGAAATTCGGGGCGACTGAAATATTGCCCCTTGGAAGGGCAGCTCTTCAGTATTTTTCTGGCAATGGTTTGTTTTGTACAGCGACTGGAAGGGCAACCCATCCAATTTCTAAAAACATGTTTCTTTAAGTGTTTAAATAATCCTGAAAACTTGCCCCTTGGAAGGGCAGCCCATCAGGATTTTTCTGACAGTGGTGTTTTTGAAAGGTTGTCTGAATTGTTGCCCCTTGGAAGGGCAGCCCTTCAGGATTTTTCTGATAGTGGTGTTTTTGAAAGGTTGTCTGAATTGTTGCCCCTTGGAAGGGCAGCCCTTCAGGATATCTTTAACAGTAGTGTTTTTGAAAGGTTGTCTGAATTGTTGCTTCTTGGATGGGGAGCCCTTCAGGATTTTTCTGACAGTGGTTAGTTTGTAAAGTGACCTAACCTAACCACTGTCAGAAAAGTCCTGAAGGGCTGGCCATCCAAGGGGCGACAGCTCAGCTCCCCTGGCCCAGGGACAGCGCGAGGAGACGACTCACCTCGGGCTCATGGCGCGCCCACGGCCACACGTGCCCAGCTCCGCTGGCCGACGACGAGGTCATCTGGTTCGCATCCCGCGCGCGGCGCGCACGTGCGACTGCGACACAGCGGCGGCAGGCTCTGTCTGCCGCGAGCAGGCACGATAACAGGCTTACTAGTCCCTCTGCGCGGCGGGGCTCGGCGATAATCCACGCTGGTGTCTCGGGGCCAACAGGGGTCCTTACCACAACGCCGAAATACCATAACGCCGAAATACCATAACGCCGAAATACCATAACGCCGAAATACCACAACGCCGAAATGCCATAACGCCGAAATTCCAAATTGACCACAACGCCGACAGCTAGAAAACTGCTGTGTACCACAACGCCGAAATAACAACTGAATGAATTTGTGTGTGTTTCTTAAAAGTGCCTTAAAGCCGAAATACCACAATCAAACCTAACCTCACCTAACCTAACCTAGCGTAATATAACCTACCTAACTTAACCTAACCTAGCCTAGCCTAGCCTAACCTAGTCTAACCTAACCTAGTCTAACCTAACCTAGTCTAACCTAACCTAGTCTAACCTAACCTAACCTTTGTGGCAGTCCTGGAATGACATTTTTCGGCGTTAGTGTATCTATTTCGGCGTTGTGGTAATTCGGCGTTGTGGTACACAGCAGTTTTCTAGCTGTCGGCGTTGTGGTCAATTTGGCATTTCGGCGTTGTGGTGCGTCCCCGGCCAAGAGTGTTCGAGTGGGACTGCTCTGGTTTGGAACATTTACCATAGCTGTTGTGCTAATCCGGAATACACTATTTCAGGATTTTTTTTTTGGCCTATGGTAAACGTTTTAAGTATTCAGTACCAAGTAAATACAAAATTTGTCTCTCTCCTTCTCTTTTTGTATTTACAGCTTAAATTAACACTACAATTTTAACAGTTATTTGTACTTGTTAGTGTCTTACTCTTTTATATGCATATCTTACAAAGTAGGCAATGCGTGTTTAAAATTACCACTGACCAGAGTCAATTTGATGTGCAATATTTAATCAATCTACACACACCATGAACGTGTAAAATTTGACGCATTCCATAAATAATGTTAATTATTGTAGCTCAAACCTGTTGAACCACAATGTGAACTACCAAGCCGTATCTTTAATGTATCACTATTTAATGAATAGACTGACGCTTCTAACGAAGTCAGTAAGCTGGTAGAGTATTGAACCCACGACCTACTGGTTGCCAGTCTAAAGTATTTGGCTCTTTGGTAGAGTTCAGTATTTTTAATTGACTTTACTATGTTTTTGACAGTTTCATTGGCTTTTGTCAGTTTACACACATACCTTATCCAAGACTCAAATCCAGAATCGTCTATAATTATTAATTTTATCCGTTTTGAGAATTTGAAATAAAAAAGCCTAATAAATAGCAAATATATTTAACAAAGCTTCACCAAAATGTACTGTAATGACAAATATCATTTTAAAATCTTACTTCTAAAATGGTAGGCAAAATGATTTTGAAGAAAAATTAGACCTATAACGGTGCTGTTTTGATTGTAAATAAGTGTTGTAGGATATTTTATGAAAATATATAGATAAAAAATTATTTAGCAGATTTTTATGCTAACCATAAATTGTTGATATGTCTTATAATGTAAATCATAGCTTAGTTCTAGTATTGCTCCACCAACTTGCTCTACTATTCATTACTGTTTATTATTTGAAATTACAAAATACTAAAAGAAATTCAAAATTTGACAAGTAGAAAATTTTAAAAGTTTTTTTGCCCACATTTTTTAATCCGTTCGTCAAATAAAATAATTAATGTTTCAATATTTTTTCCGAACTAATGTAGAAAACGAATTTTGGGTATAAATTAAGCGAAAAGGTGGTTGCCAACTAATTTTAACAAAAAAAATTTAGTGAGAACATATAGGATAAAATAACTTATAAATATGTTTATTACAATGTCTTCATTTGACCGTTTTAACAAAGTATTTATTGAACATGGGGGAATAATTTAAAAAAAAAATAATTATTTGATTAAATTCTATGGAAGATAAAGAACTCGAAGTTTTTATTACTAATTTGATATACAATGTATATTTTGGATGTTAGTGCGGAATGCGTAATTAAGTTTCTATGTAAGTTCTAGGCTTTTTGTTCACGAATAAATTTTACCAAATATACTAATGTTTCATAAAGAAGCTTAAAAACTTTGAAATTATTATTGCAACTAAATCAATTAATCGGGAGATAAGTTAGCACATGAAATAATGGGAGAAAGAACATACAACAAACCCACGCATTCATACACATGAACAGGGAAGTGATATCATTACCAATTTATTATTTTTCTTTGGAAAACATACTTGGACAGCGCTCAATCAAATCCTTTTAGTAAATTTAACTTGTTTTAGGTAATTATTTAATAATATTGTAAATACTTTACACATATTTACTGTCCAAAGTCCAAAGACAGCATTTTAGACATTTGTAAGGGTTTCCTAAATGGTACAGGACTGAAAATGTTTGCTTCCTCAGGCAAAGTAATAACATTTCTTGTCAATTAATTTTTCCCTTTTTCAAGATAATGGTGCATTTGTAAAAATTCCAACCAATTTAAGTACACATATTTTTTTTCATTCCAGTTATAAATAAATAATTGCTAATAATCCAGTTAAAAAAAACTGTAGCTTCATTATTCATGTTCAAGTTTTTTTGCATGCATTTACGTGTAAATTTGTGACATTTATGTGTTTCTCACTTTTGTGCATGTTACAACTTATATATAGTCTTTCTTGACTTTAAAATTCTACCTACTTCTATTTAGAATCAAGCATTTAATTTCTAGCTGAACTTGTGGTGCCAAAGAGAGATAAGTCCGCGATAACAATTCGATATCATTGCTGGACTTGAACTTTGAAACTGAGGAAAAGTGATGTTTGTATAAGCTGGCTTCCTGATATCATTTACATCATTGAGCTGAAGGCATCAAAATGCAACCAAACGGTTGATATGTTTCCATGATTCATTTCATTCGAGGTTTGAACTTCGTTGCACGGTGACACATTGTTAATCTTTTATCAAATTAAAAGTGATATCTTTTAGCGTTCAATCTTCTTACGAAAAAAATTCAACCCATGAAACCGTGAAACAGAATGACTTGATGGTTTCCCGTCCGAGTTTTCACGCTGTTTGCCGTAGTTTGGCAACTCAACAAAAAACAAAAACTACACAATATATCAAACAGTAAATGTAATTTGGTTCCTTTGGATGTAATGAATTTTAACTGAACCTTTTTGCACTGATTTATTTACGATATTATGTTGTGTTAGTGTGTAAGTGGGGTCGATATGAATGCGTCTAGATTCAAGATGGATAATTTTCAGGGTGGACAATACAATGGGTTCTAGTTTTTGCACTATGTAAGGGGTCGGAGATTTTTTTGACGTGACAACGTCTAATAAATCCATGGACGCCGGCTGCACGCACGAAAAATTGTCCCGTTACGCTGTGTCCCGTTACACTCATAGTACGCTTGAGCCGCATCTAGCTCTCTTCCACTCGATTGTAACCATCGATTTGACTTTTTCGAGGCACATTAAACTTGAAACACTCCCATTAGTTTCCTACTTTTCCTATTATCGTCCTATCCTTAACAGAATAACACAGATTGGAAGAAGTTAAATAGCAAACATGTATAAAAGTTATAGTTAAAATAATCTGTTCGTTAAAGTAATAAACATATTTGAATTAATGAGTGCAAATAAAAGTAAATTTATCAATTAAATTGTAGATTTCATTTCACTCCCTCTTTGTATCCATACAAAATAGTGATAATTCAATAAAAATTATTCAATTTTATTCATAAAAGTATGCAATGATTTCATCAATGTGTTGTTATGACGTTGTCACGTTAAACTATCGTCCGTAAACCGACTTTACAGACAACCAATTTTTTTTTCTTGGAAATGTTGAAAATGTGCACATATGAAGCATGTAGCAACTGTAACCAGCATGGACGCATGTGTAAACGTGTTCATAAACCTTCCACACGGTCGTCTTTGGCAACTGAAGTTCAAGACTCGCTTTCCGAACAGATTTCCTATGACTACGCAGGTAAGATGCTCTGACACGATCAACATCCTGTACACTTTTGGTCGTCCTGTGCGGGGACGCACCACAACCCCGAAATGCCAAATTGACCACAACGCCGACAGCTAGAAAACTGCTGTGTACCACAACGCCGAATTACCACAACGCCGAAAAATGTCATTGCAGGTCTGCCACAAAGGTTAGGTTAGGTTAGACTAGGTTAGGTTAGACTAGGTTAGGCAAGGTTAGGTTAGGCTAGGCTAGGATAGGCTAGGTTAAGTTAGGTTATATTACGCTAGGTTAGGTAAGGTTAGGTTTGATTGTGGCATTTCGGCGTTAAGGTACATTTAAGAAACACACACAAATTCATTCAGTTGTTATTTCGGCGTTGTGGTACACAGCAGTTTTCTAGCTGTCGGCGTTGCGGTCAATTTTGACATTCGGCGTTATGGTATTTCGGCGTTGTGGTAACGACCCGTCTTGTGCTTTTCCCTTCACAAACACAACCGGCCGTTTCGAATTTCCTTCTCCATCGGCGGCTGTTTTTGCCACACGGGGGACCACAACTAACACGCACGTTAAACGGAAATTACGGATTCACTCTTAGCCATTTTGCGTAGGTACGTAGCGCTGCAAGCAAGAATTCAACAAAGCAGTAGGCCTACTCTACGCATGCGC
This sequence comes from Bacillus rossius redtenbacheri, assembly GCF_032445375.1. Lineage (NCBI taxonomy): Eukaryota > Metazoa > Arthropoda > Insecta > Phasmatodea > Bacillidae > Bacillus > Bacillus rossius. Next base: position 132,119,960 of record NC_086331.1, read on the forward strand.
TTATCTAAAACTGTTTTTTTAACCTTTCTTTTCGACCTTGAACCGAAATTCTACAACGCTTACAGTTGGTAGTATCATAATTAGAGACCGGAAAAATTCACGGGTTCATTTCGTGATATGCTAAAATTCAAATAATTATACCGTTGTGCTGTTTCTGCTATTGGTTCACTGTTAATATGTAGGACTCTTGGCCAATTAGAGACAATCAATCAAAGAAGTATCCAATCACAAGTTACCCAATTGAGACGCCTGAAAATTCAGTACCCAATGAACGGGCGCCGTTTGCCCAAGTAGGCAGAGGATCGTGTAATCTATCCTGGAGTTCATTGAACTCGCGAATTTTTCCAGTCTCTAATCATAATTCAAAACTGGGGCATTCTTTTAAGGACATAATGTAACTGTGACGTGGCGGACACAGTAACGCAGGAATTCAACAGCGTGAAAACACCGCGATTATTAATCTTCGCCGCAGGATAGTCCTTTCAAGACCCAGATTTGTAAAGAAGCTTTTCTTAATCCTACAGAGAAAATAAAATCAATCAATTACATACTTTTGGTACTCCAGCGTGCAAATCACGAGGCTTTTTAATGTATGTATTTTAATTGTTTTTTTTTTCTAAAGTTTGGTTTATAGTTAATATATTCAATAACTTCACGACCTCGATTATCATGTTTCCGTTTTCAACAGTATCTTACTCTCCATTGTTGATTTATTACCGACTGAAAATTTTCTTAAATGAATTAAACTGTTATTGGCCCTACGCCGTGCTCATTTTGAGTTTGTGAGCGAAAAATCTGCTATCAAAATTTAAAATTGTAATGACCACCGCAAAACAGAGAAATTCGGCTAGAAAACTGCTAAAAGTGATCCATCAATGAATCCGTTTGAAACAGTTTTTCAATATAACTTCACTGATTTAAACTAATTATTGTTTTTTTTATTATAGACAGTGCAACACCGGGGGCAGCAACACTTATTCTCTTTTACACGGTGTTTCGAAAGCAATATCCGTTCTTCGTAATACGGCTCGAAGGAAAAAATAACGTACGAGTGAGTGTAATTAGCGCGAACGGCCATTAGCAGCTAGGCACCACAATTCACATGCATTGTGCCTGTTATCGGCAGTAGTTGTGTGGCTGAGCAGCAGCTTGGTTCTAATTAGGTTTGCGAAACTTCTTTATTCATCCTCGCGCGTTCTTCGTCTGTGGCAGGCGACGAGAATCTGCACGCACAGTTTCAGAAAAGCTGTTTCATTAAAACTTTCACGCCCTTTGCAATTAATAGAGAAAACGTTAAAAAATAAACGAAAATAAGATTTTTTTATCTTTCACTTATTTCAACTCTAATTTTCTCATTTTTCTATTTTGTTCTCCAAAGTTTCAAAATTAACATAAAAAAACTAACAATTCTCTGTATTGAAAAGTACAGGAAGAGAAATCGAACAACCTGTTCAAGTAAAATAAAATAGAAAATAAATTCTTTAATTACTTATGCAGATATAAGTCATTAAACCACAATGGTAAAATTGTGCTACGCTGGGTTGTAAATAAATTATAAAACCCAAGAAAAAAAATTTTATTTAGACATGTTTTCATGAGTCTCCGTAGCAAAATTTTACTAAATAATTTTAACTTTCGGAATAGTTAGCGTGAGCGGGCGCGCAGGAAGCCAAAATGTCATTGGGAGTCAAAAATGAGCACGCTGTTTCCGTCTCTACTTTCTTCCCGCGGAGGGGTTTGGGAACTTTACCTCTCCCGCTAGAGTAATCGCAGTTAGGGGTCGTCCATTAATCACGTGATGTTTTTTTAGCAAATTTTTAACCCCCCCCCCTCCCCCTGGTGATTTGTGGTGATGTTTTAGACTCCCCCCCCCCCCCCAATAAATCACGTGTATTTTTTTGGTACAAAATATTTTTAAAAAATTCAGAATATTATCTTTAAATATAGGTATAATCTAACTAAATTCAGGAAAATTAAGCACAGTGATAAAAATGTCCAGACACACATTAAGGTTGCAGGTTTATTCTTACTGGCATAAAAATAATAAAGGAAAGGCTTATATGTGATTTACGCATGTATTCGGCGCCAAAATCACAATCTTACTAGCGACTGGCAAGCCGAGCCGGGTGGTTCATGTTGCGGCGGGCGGGGATATTGTTGCCTGGCTACGGCTAGTCAAGGTCAGGGGTCACTTTTCGGTTTAGTAGAAATCGGACGAAAAAATAAATACACGTGATATCTCTCTACACCACCCCCCTCCCCCCTTGTGATATTTCGTGATTTTTCCCGACCCCCCCCCCCCCCTTTCGAGCCTCACGTGATTAATGGACGATCCCTTATGAATATAATTTACTGTTACTTGTTTTACCATTTACTAGGTAATCGCTTACCTACAGTTAGAATTTATTTGGACGAATGTGTCTCAAACCGCTTGTAACTGAGTATACACGGCGTTGAAGTCGTGCGAGTTTTGGCACAGGGCGCAGTCTTCGACGCGCATGTCTGACGTCATTAGTGGACAGGTGGCGCGAAGCGAAGCGAGGAGAAGACAAGAGGCGCGCGCCTTGCGAATACTCTGAACTTTGACCTTAGCATTTACCTTTGACCTTGACCTCGTCCACCATCTTGGATTCTGCCATTTATAATTCCACCATTTTGAAATCGAACGCCCTACTCATGAATGTTGCTCTTTTCGTTACGTCCGCCATCTTTAATTCTATGTCGTGTCCGTCATATTCTTGTCATTTTTTCCATAATTTTTGGTTGATGATTACAATTTTTCATTATATTAGCCATGATTGCAACAAGATGGCTGATCCTATGATCTGGTTATTGGTATTACTGCACTCTAGCGGGTATAAATAAAATTTGTTTCGAAATCCGTGTAGCCAAAGGCGTAAGTTTTTTAAATACTAAATGTTCGACCTGTTATGGTCCGAATCACCTCACTTCCAATGTATTTGGCATAAAATATTAATTTTAACATGCCTGTAAGGGTTAAAAGAACTCCGGTAGGTTATTGTGCATCGTCCTTACATGCATGAAATCTCTTAAAATATCTTAAGTCCGATGTAAAAACAACTCCATGGAGGATTGATAACACAAGAATAACTGAAAGTACACTAAGATAAACCTCCAGAAGTTCATGTAATCCTACACTCTGGGAATTTACATTTTGACGATTACTTATGTTGGTTTATCTTAGTGTGCTTTCAGTCATTCTTGTGTTATCAGTCCTTCATGGGATCTTTTAATATCAGACTTGAGATATATTGCGAGATATGAATTTGGTTTGCAAGTTTATGTTATCAAGTTAACACTTACAATATTTTCATCAAGTGAATTCGAACAAAAAATATTCATTACTCAGTCGATTACTATGCCTTAAAAGAGCTGATAAACACTAACGTGCTAGTTAATTCCCCTTCCCCTTGAGGTCTAGCGAAGCCCTCCTTCTGTTACAGCCGTGAGAGAGTATCCTGCAGCCCTTATGAAAACATATTTACTTCAACACAACATGTGGCGACATCTGCTGGCAAGAATCGGAACTACTTGCAACACGTTTCTTGCGTGAGATAAATTAACTCTCGCTGACAAAATATTTAAATGTACGCATATAAGACCTATAATATTGACGTACATTTTTAGAAAGTGAGAGTGTTCGACCTTGGCTGGATAATATTCTGAGTGAACTATGAAAGTATATTATAATGATAAATTAAGAACAGACAGCGTGGTTCCAAAATTGGTAGTCTGAACTGTGGCATTTCGTTCACTAAAACCAGAAATGTTCAATGTCACGAGAAAGGTAAGTGTGCAAAAAAGAGCCCTTGGTTGGTCAAAATTAAACCAAAAAAATTATTTTTTGAATGATTAATGTTAAAGAAATAACAATTTCCGAAACATTAATAGTTTCTTTTAGTAACAAATATGTAATTATTTGTCATATATTATTGCACTGTCTTGAGCAGCAGTGCACACTGAAAACAATTGACAGTTGACTTGTTCCATTTGGAAGCTTACACAATACAGAACCAAAAATATAAATTACGAAATTTCGAAAAGATGTTACAAATCAACATCTTATCGCCCGAGTTCCTGTATCTTGGGCGGGCAAGTCCGAGATAAAATTGCTTGTCTCAAACCTGAGAAAAGGAAGATGTACGATGCAACACGGCCATAGCATTCTTTACGTTGGCACCACAGCCGACATCTTAGTTGTTACAGCAGCATTGTGTTCATTACTACAAGAACAACCAGCACAGTAAAAAAATAGTAAACTTGTTGCCAAAAAAAACAAGACTACTACTACGACAATTTCTATTTTGTTTAAGTTCGACAACAAACTGTCGTTCAATAAATATATAAACAATGCATTTCAAACAAAATTGTAAAATAAGTCAAACTGAGCACGCGTTTAGAAAGCATGAATAAAATTGACTTGCTATTGCAGGTAGCGAGTAAAATTCTCAAAAGTTGTCATCAAAAAAAGATACTGTGATTAGTTAAATAAATTCCGTTACTACAGAGTACGTCCTCTGCAGCTATTAACTACTGCTGCTGTTGTAACTTCTTGAACGTGAACAGATTAGAATTCCTTGCACAAACCAGAAACTTTTCTTTGTGGCAAAAGAATTACCAGTTCCATGCACAACTAATTTGCTGCGCATGTAGTTTTAAGCTTTGGCGATGACGTGAGAGAACTCTGAAAGAGGCGGGACCAGCGGCAAATTGGAGGAGTGGTCACGCCTCCTTTCACGAGGCCGCGGACCGTGTCCAGGGACGGCGGCGATGAAGCATGCGCCCCGTGCGATGGCTACTGACAAGCGCGCACTCCTGGGAGCGCGCCAGCCACGAGCGTCGCTGGAAGACGTGGCGGTGACGGCCGAACGGGTCTGTCCAGTTGTCGGACGAGCATCATAGCTGGGCACGTAGACAGACGTACCTCATGACCTAAATGACAGTCGGAGACAGAGAAGTGGGATGGAAACCCCCTCCAAGCTTTCCGAGTCGGTCAGCGCGCCAGCCACGAGCGTCACTGGAAGACGTGGCGGTGACGGCCGAACGGGTCTGTCCAGTTGTCGGACGAGCATCATAGCTGGGCACGTAGACAGACGTACCTCATGACCTAAATGACAGTCGGAGACAGAGAAGTGGGATGGAAACCCCCTCCAAGCTTTCCGAGTCGGTCAGCGCGCCAGCCACGAGCGTCACTGGAAGACGTGGCGGTGACGGCCGAACGGGTCTGTCCAGTTGTCGGACGAGCATCATAGCTGGGCACGTAGACAGACGTACCTCATGACCTAAATGACAGTCGGAGACAGAGAAGTGGGATGGAAACCCCCTCCAAGCTTTCCGAGTCGGTCAGCGCGCCAGCCACGAGCGTCACTGGAAGACGTGGCGGTGACGGCCGAACGGGTCTGTCCAGTTGTCGGACGAGCATCATAGCTGGGCACGTAGACAGGCGTACCTCATGACCTAAATGACTGTCAGAGGCAGAGAGGTTGGATGGAAACCGCCCCAAAGCTTTCCGAGTCGGTCAGCGCGGACTTGACTTGCGTGTATTAGCTGCGTGCGTAACTTGCGGCCTTCCGACATTCAAACGAACTGTGATAGTCAGCTAACAAACTATACGTATTTGTATGGTTCCACATTAAAAAAAAGACATTGAAACCTTTTATACAATAGCCGAATTCACGGCAAATACGCTAACGTGTAAGCATTGATAACGAGGGTTTAAGCTGGAATTTATTTTAAATCGTGTCTGATGTGCTGTTTATAGATGTGTCTAATTTCTTGTGAATTTAGTGTGCCAATCGCTCCAGAATTAACATTTTCACAAAAATCATGGGCATCAATAGGCCTAATTAAATAAAAGTAATTCAACTTGAATACTATCGACGAAGCCAACAAACAAATCGATAATGATTGATTGACATTACATAATTGTTAACTTGTATTAATAAAAGCCAAATATTAACTCAAAGTCAATCTTTTCTCCCGCTTGGTTGATTGTTCTTTCCATTGTGTTAACTTCCGCACGAATTACTTCACTCACCCCTCGCCATACCCTCTCTCTACACGAAGACAAGCTTCAGCATAAATTTCTATTTTTCTTCTGTCTCAATCATACATTCACACTGTTTCAACATATGCAGAGAGACTGAATATATTACGAAAATATACTTTAAATTTAGGCCCAAACATTAATCAAATGTCAAACTAGAATAAAGTTTTTTTTTTTTTTTTTTTTCGTGCAGCTTCATGAGTCAATTACGAATTTTGAACTGTCTCAACAATAAAATGTTCGGTTCTATGACAAATGACGAAAATATTTATGCCACTTTAACCTATACCACAATATTTGACCAAACTGTTTAAATTGTCTGTAATAGCAGGTAACCGTATACATACGAAAGTTACTTTCTTTCAAATAATTGTATACGACATATATCTTAGTAGTTCCATATAAAAGAAAGCACTGTTAAGCTAAATGATTTTTTTTTTGTGGTTCAATCCACAAGCTACTAATAGTAAACTTATTTAATACTGCACTATTTACAGCAGTTTCATTCAAAATTTTAATACTTTTTATGGTTGTAGAAATTTTTTATCGTAAAACATACCAAATAATATATATAAATGTATTGGGAGACGCGTAATTTTAATTTATGATTATATTACGTCAACCAGTGTGATGTCATGGCGGCCATCTTGGATCCGCCATATTGTTTTCGTCTGATGGAGTTCGCTGCCACCATATTGATTTTACTTTACCCACTAGAGTGCACATTTTGACGCACATTCGTTAAAAAAGACGCACATTTGAAAGGATATTCAAAAAAATATGCACATTAAAAAAAAGCACACATGCCCATTTGTTTAGTCATCGGTGACGATTTTTACATCTTTAGTGCCTGGAGATGGAGCGTAGTGTCAGTGCCGGTGTCCACCATCTTGGATTGTGACGTCAGGGGCCATCTTGGATGACACTGGCATTGATCTTTGAACTTTACCTTCAAAAATTGGTGAAATTTGCCCAAAATTCGCCAAAAATTACTCAACATTTCCCGTTTTTAGGGGGGGGGGGGGGGACTCCGTCGATAATTCAAAAAAATATTAAAAATAAAAATTTCAATTTTTGAGAGAAACAAGATCGGAAATAATTCAAAAGAATGAAATTTTAAATTTTAGATTTTATTTGGCAGAAATTGTTTTGTAAAAATTGTAAATTTTGAGTCCTTCTGGAATATTTTGGACATTTTTCGCAAATTTCCGCCATTTTTTAAGGTAAAGAACAAGGTCGTCATCCGAGATGGCTGCCGTGTCGTCACAATCCTATACCACATGTATGTATAGTAACTGCCACTTTAAAACTGAAACTGAAAAATTATTTTATTACACGTGTCACATTATTCGTGAAACGCCTAAAACTGACAAAAGAAATACGAGAAATATAAATGTATACACTAAATATATCTGAACATATTAAACATATCATTCATGAAGGCAGCGAAATATAGCTGACGATAAATCTTACACAACAAAATATAGGCTAGCAAAACGTAACTGTACGGGAATAGTAACTGTAGGTTAAACTAAAGTATATAAAGTAAAAACACCTCGAATGTTTTTGGGACTTAACTTACTACCGCGCAACAAAACGAACCATCCCTTCTTGATTTTTGTATTTCAGTAATCTGTCATCTTTAAAAGATTTGTGCAATGGGAGCGCATGACTTGATGTAAGTTTTTGGACATACGCCATTGCTAAGAACTTTTTCTGTTGAAGAAAAACTAATAAATAAAATAAATAAAAATACACAAGAAAGACAAAAAAAACACAAAATTAAGCAAACAATGCTGTTGTCAACAAGAATATAAACACCACAAAATATTCCGAAACAGAAATATGGTCAACAAACAAAGAAAAAACAAAGAAAAAAGTACTAAGTGAACAAAAAAACACACAAATGATGCCAACACAAAAATATTGAAACCAAAATAATTCAGCACAACAGTTGAAACGAGACAAAAACACGACAAAACGAAAAGACAAAAAAATACAATAATTTTACCAAAACAGAAACAAGCGACGTTTCGGGAACTGCTATCTGCTCCCGTCCTCAGGCAGAGACGCACATGGTACGGAAACACAGGTGCGACTCGTTTTTCTTCAACAGAAAAAGTTCTTAGCAATGGCCAATGTCCAAAAACTTACATCAAGTCAGTAATCTGTCAGTATAATGTGTCAAAAAGCAATGGTTCTACAATCTCAGTAAATTCTGTTATTAACCACTTTTTCTCACCCACTCACATGTATTTCAATCTTTCGCGCTCTCTCTCTCTCTCTCTCTTTCTCTCTCTCTCTTTCACTTTGGTTTTGTGAACTTCCTGTACATCAATCAGAACTTACTCTTTTTCTTCCTCTTCTTTAACTTGATTTTTTTTTTTGCACTTCCCATAGATAACTTAGCAACGAAGCTAAGCAATGATCTGATATTATCATATTTTTAGCGCTCAATGAGTTCTTTAAGCTGTGATTAAAGTTCCTCAGCACGTTTGCTGTATTGTCCAGCACTGCCGCAGCCATAAGCCATGAATGAATATTAAAAACTTTCTCCGTAATACCTTGACTTGTTACAACAATGGAAGGTTTGCACGCCTCAGCAGTCACAAGCTACAGGGGACTTGTCTTGAAGCTCCATCGTGATACAAACTCCTTTTGACGTGACAACGTCTAATAAATCGATGAACGCCGGCTGCACGCACGAAAAAGTATCCCGTTACGCACATTGTTCCGTTACGCTGTGTCCCGTTACGCTCATTGTTCCGTTACGCTGTGTCCCGTTACGCTCATTGTACGCTTGCGCCGCACCGACAGAAGTGAAAACTTAAAACTTTGTTTATAAATGTGTAATATGAAATAATTTCTACGTCAAATGTAAGTAAGAAAATGAATCTGATTACTAGTATAATTTCAAGTATTTATTCTTTTATTATTAAAAAAATAGCATCTGTCGGCGAGTGCAGTAATAATAGGTTATGATACAATTGACTAAAAAATTATGGTGATTCATATAATTGATGATAGATATTTGTTTACAGTTTATTTATGTGAAAACTTGTTCATAATTATATTTAAACTTTATAGCTAAACGCCAGTTTTTAAAATTAATTACCAGTCATCTACACGTGAACTGTTTCGTCGACTGTTTATAAAGTGAAGTGAAAAGTAAATGTGGTTTTCATTGCTTATTACAACAACAATTTCGGCAATAAAGGTTAATTATTCTTGCATTTTAAAAATCTGATTACTAGTATAATTTCAAGTATTAATTCTTTTATTATTAAAATAAAAATGATTCAATTTTATTCATAAAAGTATGCAATCATTTCATCAATGTTTTGTTATGACGTTGTAACGTTAAACTATCGTCCGTAAACCGACTTTACAGACAACCAAATGTTTTTAACCAAATCAATCACAAGGCGTTGCAGGACAGACTGGGGAAAAAGAACACTCCAGAGGTCTGACAGGTGACACGAATCTCCACTGCTGTGGTTCACAAATCCCGTCGAGCGAAGATGTAATCAGAGCGCGGACCAGGCATCGAAGTATCGAATGTTCTTTGCTAACATGTACCGTTCCTACAATCACGCGGCACTGCCGCTGACCAACCAGGTTTAAAGATTCGTGTCGGAAAAGCAAACGACCGGGATCTGAATAAATTTATTTCATTAATTAAATCAAAGCTTTTAAAACATCTGAGCCCTGGAAATACGATTATTCATCACCAGAACTCTGTCCACGCCGTGTTTGGAAGCTTGTCAACAGCCAGTTGTCACTATAAGAAATTATAAGTTACTTAACAAACATTTCATTACAGATATTTTACTCTTCAGTTGCACAGAAATTTAAAACACAATTAGGGTAAATTCCTATGCATTTTACTTTTTCGTAAACCGATGTAGGACAGCAACTATATCCGTGTTGTAAATTTCCCAAAAAAAAAAAAATGGTATAGGACAGGTGTTGTAAGACCGTGGCCCGCGAGCCGCATGCGGCACTTTTCATAGGTTTTACGGCCCTACAACTCACTGCATTGCCACAACACAAAAACAAAATACGAAAGAGAGAAATCAAATATGAAATCTCACCTAAGTGGATGGCTGCAAAACAAAATGCCTAAAATAGAGCAAATCTTATTTTATACGTGGAATAGTCTTTCTGAAACATATGGCACAACAAAAAAAAAAACTAGATTTTGCTATTCTGACAGTATTTGGCTCTTCCTATTCATGTGGAAAAAAAAAAGCATTATTTTCAATTAATCAAATAAAAAATAAATTAGGAAGTAAATTAACTGAAAACTTACAATCGTGCCTAAAATTGAAAATAAGTAGTTACTTGCCAGACGTAGCTAATCTTCCGAAAGCGAAGCAAGGTCACCGTTCCAACTAAGCTATAAATTCTATATAGCCCAGGTGTGTTTTTATAGATAATAAAATAAAATAATTTATGTTTCCATGTTTTATCAATAGAGTTTTACTATTGACTAACATTTTTTTTACATGTATGTATTTTTTTTCTAATATTATTACTAAATATTTACATTTTATCTCTTTTTTATTGTTTTAAAATTATATGTAGGTACAGAGAAAGGCCATGTTGCGGCTCTCTGAAAAATATCACAGAATCTGTTTCTTAATATTCAGCTCATCTCACTCGGAAGTGTGCCGACCCTAGATACACTACAAGCTTAGTGAGGTCGCCAAGTAATGCATAGAGCACGGTGCCTGTTTCCCACAGCTGCAGCGTCGACCAGCTCTGGCAAGGACCAGACCGGATACATTACAAGCTTAGTGAGGTCGCCAAGTAATGCATAGAGCACGGTGCCTGTTTCCCACAGCTGCAGCGTCGACCAGCTTGGGGAAGTACCAGACCGGATACATTACAAGCTTAGTGAGGTCGCCAAGTAATGCATAGAGCACGGGTGCCTGTTTCCCACAGCTGCAGCGTCGACCAGCTTGGGGAAGTACCAGACAGGATACATTACAAGCTTAGTGAGGTCGCCAAGTAATGCATAGAGCACGGGTGCCTGTTTCCCACAGCTGCAGCGTCGACCAGCTTGGGGAAGTACCAGACCGGATACATTACAAGCTTAGTGAGGTCGCCAAGTAATGCATAGAGCACGGTGCCTGTTTCCCACAGCTGCAGCGTCGACCAGCTTGGGGAAGTACCAGACCGGATACATTACAAGCTTAGTGAGGTCGCCAAGTAATGCATAGAGCACGGGTGCCTGTTTCCCACAGCTGCAGCGTCGACCAGCTTGGGGAAGTACCAGACAGGATACATTACAAGCTTAGTGAGGTCGCCAAGTAATGCATAGAGCACGGGTGCCTGTTTCCCACAGCTGCAGCGTCGACCAGCTTGGGGAAGTACCAGACAGGATACATTACAAGCTTAGTGAGGTCGCCAAGTAATGCATAGAGCACGGTGACTGTTTCCCGCAGCTGCAGCGTCGACCAGCTTGGGGAAGTACCAGACAGGATACATTACAAGCTTAGTGAGGTCGCCAAGTAATGCATAGAGCACGGGTGCCTGTTTCCCACAGCTGCAGCGTCGACCAGCTTGGGGAAGTACCAGACAGGATACATTACAAGCTTAGTGAGGTCGCCAAGTAATGCATAGAGCACGGTGACTGTTTCCCGCAGCTGCAGCGTCGACCAGCTTGGGGAAGTACCAGACAGGATACATTACAAGCTTAGTGAGGTCGCCAAGTAATGCATAGAGCACGGTGACTGTTTCCCACAGCTGCAGCGTCGACCAGCTTGGGGAAGTACCAGACAGGATACATTACAAGCTTAGTGAGGTCGCCAAGTAATGCATAGAGCACGGGTGCCTGTTTCCCACAGCTGCAGCGTCGACCAGCTTGGGGAAGTACCAGACAGGATACATTACAAGCTTAGTGAGGTCGCCAAGTAATGCATAGAGCACGGTGACTGTTTCCCGCAGCTGCAGCGTCGACCAGCTTGGGGAAGGACCAGACCGGATACATTACAAGCTTAGTGAGGTCGCCAAGTAATGCATAGAGCACGGTGCCTGTTTCCCACAGCTGCAGCGTCGACCAGCTTGGGGAAGGACCAGACCGGATACATTACAAGCTTAGTGAGGTCGCCAAGTAATGCATAGAGCACGGGTGCCTGTTTCCCACAGCTGCAGCGTCGACCAGCTTGGGGAAGTACCAGACAGGATACATTACAAGCTTAGTGAGGTCGCCAAGTAATGCATAGAGCACGGTGACTGTTTCCCGCAGCTGCAGCGTCGACCAGCTTGGGGAAGGACCAGACCGGATACATTACAAGCTTAGTGAGGTCGCCAAGTAATGCATAGAGCACGGTGCCTGTTTCCCACAGCTGCAGCGTCGACCAGCTTGGGGAAGTACCAGACAGGATACATTACAAGCTTAGTGAGGTCGCCAAGTAATGCCTAGAGCACGGTGCCTGTTTCCCACAGCTGCAGCGTCGACCAGCTTGGGGAAGGACCAGACCGGATACATTACAAGCTTAGTGAGGTCGCCAAGTAATGCATAGAGCACGGTGCCTGTTTCCCACAGCTGCAGCGTCGACCAGCTTGGGGAAGTACCAGACAGGATACATTACAAGCTTAGTCAGGTCGCCAAGTAATGCATAGAGCACGGTGCCTGTTTCCCACAGCTGCAGCGTCGACCAGCTTGGGGAAGTACCAGACAGGATACATTACAAGCTTAGTGAGGTCGCCAAGTAATGCATAGAGCACGGTGCCTGTTTCCCACAGCTGCAGCGTCGACCAGCTTGGGGAAGGACCAGACCGGATACATTACAAGCTCAGTGAGGTCGCCAAGTAATGCATAGAGCACGGTGACTGTTTCCCACAGCTGCAGCGTCGACCAGCTCGGGCAAGGACCAGACCGGATACATTACAAGCTTAGTGAGGTCGCCAAGTAATGCATAGAGCAAGGTGCCTGTTTCCCACAGCTGCAGCGCTTGGGCAAGGACCAGACAGGATACATTACAAGCTTAGTGAGGTCGCAAAGTAATGCATAGAGCATGGTGCCTGTTCCCCACAGCTGCAGCGCTTGGGCAAGGACCAGACCAGATACATTACAAGCTCAGTGAGGTCGCCAAGTAATGCATAGAGCACGGTGCCTGTTTCCCACAGCTGCAGCGCTTGGGCAAGGACCAGACAGGATACATTACAAGCTTAGTGAGGTCGCCAAGTAATGCATAGAGCACGGTGCCTGTTCCCCACAGCTGCAGCGCTTGGGCAAGGACCAGACAGGATCCATTACAAGCTTAGTGAGGTCGCAAAGTAATGCATAGAGCACGGTGCCTGTTCCCCACAGCTGCAGCGCTTGGGCAAGGACCAGACAGGATACATTACAAGCTTAGTGAGGTCGCCAAGTAATGCATAGAGCACGGTGCCTGTTTCCCACAGCTGCAGCGTCGACCAGCTCGGGCAATGACCAGACAGGATACATTACAAGCTTAGTGAGGTCGCCAAGTAATGAATAGAGCACGGTGCCTGTTTCCCACAGCTGCAGCGTCGACCAGCTTGGGCAAGGACCAGACCGGATACATTACAAGCTCAGTAAGGTCGCCAAGTAATGAATAGAGCACGGTGCCTGTTTCCCACAGCTGCAGCGTCGACCAGCTCGGGCAAGGACCAGACCGGATACATTACAAGCTTAGTGAGGTAGCCAAGTAATGCATAGAGCACGGGCGCCTGTTTCCCACAGCTGCAGCGTCGACCAGCTCGGGGAAGGACCAGACCGGACATGTCGCTTCCGGGAACTGTTGTGAGTCTGAGGTGGAGATGACGCAGGCTGCCGGAAACAGGCACGCACGCGGGAAGAACCTGCCACGATGCCTTTACTGCCCGAGACCTGTTCCACAAGGTACAGCTGTGCGAGGTACACACCTGCTCCACAAGGTACAGCTGTACGAGGTACAAACCTACGCCACAAGGTACAGCTGTACTAGGAACACACCTGCTCCACAAGGTACAGCTGTACGAGGTACAAACCTACTCCACAAGGTACAGCTGTACGAGGTACACACCTGCTCCACAAGGTACAGCTGTACGAGGTACACACCTGCTCCACAAGGTACAGCTGTACGAGGTACACACCTGCTCCATAAGGTACAGCTGTACAAGATACACACTTACATGGATATTTCTGAAGTGAGACTTCTTTTGGCGCGATGAGAGTACAATTTCAAGGTAGAATTTTAATGCAACGTTTTTTTGTGAAACATTGTTGTGAAACGATTCTGACGCGAGAAGGTCGGAGAATAGGTACTTGGATTTATGGTGTATTTCAACAGTAAGTAATATTTCTTTTTTATTAGGTATTATTTTCCACCACCAGCTACTTGCATAGTCACATAAGTGCTACTCTTCTTGGCAAAGAATATTATATAAAATACCACTTATTTTGGGTGGTTTTAATGTGTAATTGTATATAATGATTCGATACCATGAATTGTCTTTCTACGTGAAAATTTTAACCTACATATGAATAATTATACTGAAATGGCAACAATAATATCCGTAACTACAATAGATGTTTTTACACGACATTTGGAATGTATAGAGTCAAAAAACGCACGTTTTATATTTTAGTTACCATAAAGCTATAATATCTACACAAGAGTAAATATCGAGGAAATAAATTCAAAAATTTAACTGAAATTTTGGTGTTAATGTTTTTATTATGATACTTTCTATACTTTTATTAAATACTATTAATATTATAAGTTTTTTTAAATAGAAAACTGTATTTTCTTCTCTCTCTGCCGTTTCACCCCTTAAAGGCCTTTTCACAATGCCGCGATGCGACGCGATCTGGCGACGCGATGTAGCGAAGGCAGCGACGTAAATATATGTCGCCAGCTAGTGCACTTCATAATAGCGCGACGCGATCGCCATGCAGCTGGCGAAAAAAACCGAACCAGCCTGCACTCTGCTGGGGATATTTTACAACATGGTTGTAAACAAAAGTTTTTGGCGGTAATATTCAGATTGTTATTATATTTGTACACTGACTGACTGGTAGAAGCATTTAATTATGGATATGAATCGCGAAGCCCATAATATATTTCTACCCAAGCATTATTTTTCTCCGTCTAATTACAATATTTGTTAGGTACTAGAAACATCGTACAAACACGGCTTTTTCTGAACTTCATCAATCAGACGCTCTTCAAAACTCATTTCAATTGAACAAAATCCACGTGTTGTTTACTAACATTACATTAATACATCGTTTCTTAACTCTTGTTTTCAGTTCTTCTTCTTCTTTACCACAATCTTGTTTCTGATTGGCTGTTATTTCTGACGTCATCAGCGACATCGCTGAAGCGACGAAACAGCCTCGTCGCCAAGTGAGCTGTCGCGCATTGCGGGCGATGTAGTTGTGATTGGCTGGTTTGGTATGACGTCACGTTACATCGCGCCGCGTCGCGTCGCATCGCGGTATTGTGAAAAGGGCTTTACGATAAACTTATTAGTTGAGGCTAGAATTGTCAAAGAACTTTCATTTTTATCACGTGTACCGAAATACACGCAATCTTTTTTTTTGTCTATAAAAATAATAATGAAAACATGGTGTAGAATTGACTCAAGCTCTAATAGTAAATAGTCTCCGGTGTGCAGGGAATGATCGGGAAGAGCTGGGTCAGTGCAGTGCTCGACGCCGCCGCCATCTTGTCGACGGGCGAGGAAGTGGGTCGTGCTCCGCGGGTCAGCCCGCCTCCGTCAAGGTCATGCCTCGGTGATAACGGACAACTACCCCTTCCTTCTGCGAACCCCACTGAAGAGCGTGCTGTGTCGACCAACCGATGTGGGTGATTGATTACTTGTGGACATGCAGTGTGTCATCTCACTCATGTCCACAAGTAATCACCCACATCGGTTGCAGATGGCTAGAGACCGGAAAAATTCGCGGGTTCAATGACCTCCCGGATAGACTCCAATATCCTCTACACACTCGGGCAAATGCCAACTATACATTGGCTGTTGACTTGCGAGTCGTCTCGACTGGGTGGCCTGTGATTCGACACTTCTATGAGTGAGGGTCTCTAATTGGCCCTCAGTCCTCCAGATCAACAGTGAACCAATGGCAGAAGCAGCACTAAGGTGTATTCATTTGAATTTTAGCATAACACGAAATGAATCCGCTCTAGGAAAAGAAGTGACTTCTATATTTATTCGTCGCATTGCCCTCAGCAGCACGTGGGTTCGAGTCCCTCCCGCGACCCGCTAGAGAAACAAATATTAACACCGCCTTATAAGCAACCCAGGATCATCCTCTTCAAAGACATCCACACATAAACCCTGTTTCACAACAAGCCTGGGACTCCTCGCGGGTCCTTGGTTCGATGCTCGGCTCTGGCACACGGACCACGAGGCCCGCAGTAGCTGTGATGACAGTACAGTTTGCGGCACACTGTGTCGCGGTGTTGTCTGATTAAGCAAACAGTCTGAGCAGCTCCGACCGCTAACCAGAGCCATCTAGAAAATGTCAATAACGTTGCATCATTCTCGTACTTCAGGTCAAACACTGGACCTCATGAACAAGTGGCGGTGGTGATTTTTGCGGGGCCTGCGTGCAACGTTTGGAATAGTACACGCGTTCTTTAAATGATTCTTGCTGCAGGGAAGGTAGTGCTGGTTTGCATTGGATGCCATAGAAAAACTTCAATAATGCACAGCAACTGCACGGTACTTCATTCGTATGTGCTGTCGTCGTTGGGTTGTCCAGAACATCAGTTTGTCGCTGTGTTGTTCAAAGTTGTTGTTTGTATTTCCTGTTGTTGTCGCAACTGTCTCGTCGTTGCCAGTCCACTGTGTTCGTATGTCTGTGCTATAATTTTTTTTTCCTGACTAAATTCCTTCCCTCATATTTCTCTGTTGTCTAGGCAGGTAAACATTTGACATCAGCTGAGACTGGCCTGTTGTCCATGTGTCTGTGTATTAATCTTCGTTGTGCGTGTTTGAGGTTTTTCTTTCTATGACATCCATTGTACACAAGCAATGGCGTATTTCCATGGAAATATTATTTCACCAAACATTTCATAAACTTACCTTGAGGTAGTGGAATAATTTTAATGATTTACCCGGTATAGTTTGTTGTACAAAATTCGAAATAACTAAAATTAAGATTTGCTATATGTATTAATTTGTAAATAAAAAAAATATTTTTCTTAAGACTTTCACTTTCAACTAATAAGGTTTTTTTTTTTTTTTTTTTTTTTTTTTACAATTCTAACAGTACTGCATGCAAAAAATCTTGTATTTCCGTTGTATTTCGTAGCCAGCCTGAGCTGATACACAGCCTCCATTCCTGTTTGGCCAATCAGAAGCTTCCTGTTTACTGTTTTTTTTTTGAACAGTTTACTAGAGCAGTCAAATTACCAATGTTTCGTCACCAGCAGTCGTTCCTTTTTGACTACACATTATAAGATAAGGTGACTTTAAGTTATGCACTAAATATATTAAGATGATATAACCTCTAAGATTAACATGGATTTTGACCAAATTTTCCACCTGAATATATTCTCACAAATTAATAACTTGCGGCAATGCAGAAGGATCGAACCATCGACCCTTGCCTCCAGTGCATGAGCCTTGGAGTTCACAATCGCGTACACTACAAAAAAAGAGGAGGCTGTCTAGACTAGTCATTCAAACACAACAATTTGCTGGTTCTCCTGCAGTGCAAATTGTTTCTGTCTTGGCGCATCTCGCTGTAAGATTGCCGTGTCCATTTAAATGTGCATCTACTCTCTCTTTCCAATGCACGATTTCTGATTTTAGCGTAGTCCTTGTTTCGGCGAGAACTGTTGCTAGGGGAAGCCTTCTTTTCACAGACGAGAAAGCCAAAACCCGAAGTTCCCCGAAGTTCATGGTTTTTTTCCGTATCTTTAATGTAGCTATCCTAACCAAATCAACCGTCCACAATGTTTTAAAGTATTCATAATGTAGCTAACCTAACCTAATTGACCATTAGTATCCTTTTATCAACACCGCCATATTTATTTACAATTAACAAAAAAAACTCCGAAGATGCACGATCGGGCGTTTGGCTCTCTCGTCTGTGAAAAGAAGGCTTCCCCTGTTGCTAGATCCACGCCACAGAGCGCCAACGTTTCAGGCACAATATTGATATGTAATTATTTTTTTTTATGATTTCTGAAACTTTTAATTGTGTAAAGTAAAATTTGGAATGTCGAATTGTGGAGATACATTTTCCTGTTGTAATTAATATAAATTATAATCTGCTAATATTCAATTTTATTTGTAGAGAGGTGTAATTGAAAGACGCCATCTTGGTTTCATTTTTTAAAAATCTGTTTTTATCGTTTAATTTTAAATTCATCATAGGACATGCTTTCATGGAATACCTTGTTATTAAGAGTGACTGACAGTTACAAACAGTCCCTCCAGTGAAATAATAATTGATGTTTAGCATTTAATTATATTTATGTCAGAATGACTACAACTGTAATATCACCTTCAGCAGAAACTATTTTATGGTCTTAGAATAATCAAGAAATATTGTAATTGAAACAAATATATTAAAACTTACTATGATTGACGATAATATACAAAATAATACTTTTAATGTTAACAAGTCGGGTATTTTCAATCTGGCAACACTGCTCGCCATTTACTCTGCACTGGAATCCAAGCGAGAGAGTCAAGTTGTGTGTAGCAAAGTTTAATTAAGTTTTTTCCAAGAGTGACATTATTATTTTTAATTAATTCCTGATTTATAACATAATTTAAGATTGCAATATAAATTTTACAAATATTTGATTCTGGGCCATCAGCTGATAGGGGTGTTATCGGTGTCATAATGGATGACAGATCTACAAGTGTTGTCTCGCTACAAACCTGGCGTTCCTTAAACGACGGGACTGGAGTAAATTAATATAGCTAGCCAGGAACACCTTAGCGGCATACTGAACACCACATAGTATTCCGCGTGTTTCTTTTCCCTCTTAAGTTACTCTCTGTTGGCTTAGCAGTGGACTATATTCATAACCACTGGTTCCTCCGCACTGGAGTCTGTTATCCTGTCGTGGTCGACTCTCTCGCCAGGCAAGGCACAGTGTGAATGAAGGGAAGCCTATGATGTACATTCTATATTTCACAGACCCGAATACTAACGTTGGCAAGCCTTCTTTTCACAGACGAGAGAGCCAAACAGCCAATCGTGCATCTTTGTTTTTTTTTGTTCATTGTAACTCATGATAACTAATGGTCAAATAGGTTAAGTTAGCTACATTATAAACACTTTAAAACATTGTGGACGGTTGATTTGGTTAGGATAGCTACATTAAAGAAACTGTGAAATCATGTAAACGGTTTCCTAGCCCTGGATAGCTACATATTAAAAAGTTATTTACTAAGCAACCATAAAATGATTTTACAGTATTTTTAATGTAGCTATACTTACCTAATATAACCAACCATCCACAATGTTTAAAGTATTTATAATGTAGCTAACCTATCCTAATCGACAGCAAAATTTAATGCCACACCGGTTTATACAATGAGATGGAACGGAAAAAAAAAGCGAGCATGAACTTCGGGGAACTTCGGGTTTGGCCCTCTCGTCTGTGAAAAGAAGTCTTGTCAACGTGAGTATTCGGGTCTGTGCAATATAGAATGTACATCATAGGCTTACCGTGAATGAACTTCTCAAAGTTCCAACATTCATCTGTACCTCAGACAACGCAACCACGTTTGTTTGGGCTCAAGACTTTTGTAAAAACTTGCAATTTCTCTTTGGAAATAATCTGTAACGAAGCATACTGCCCTCCTTGAGCAAACAAAATCTTTTGTTCCTAAACGAAAAAAAAAAAATATTGTGTTATTCATGAATAATATACATTATAATAAAAGATGAAAATAGCGCAGCTGTCAACGCGATTTCTTGTACAGCAGGTTTGGCCCCAAACATGTCCAAGATTTAATCTTAATTTGAAAAAGTGAAACATAATTCATGTTGTAGAAGCTATGGTTTGGATTTTCTTGTTGGACGAGTACACACACACACACACATATTTATTTATTTATTTATTTGGTTTGTTATTTTAAAATACGCTTCATAATATAACTTAGCGATAAAACTGTGACTTTAAAGTGGCAAATTGTGCAAGTAGGATGTTTATGGACTAATGCATAAAGTTATTTTTCGCATAAAAATTCACCTCGAAGATGTTTTAGCGTTCACGCAGCGTGGCTTGTCAGGAGCAGTCTGGGGTCTGGGATGCCAGCGCACCATGCGAAGAAATTTTTAACAGGAAGATGGCGGACCAACGTGCATGAACATAAGCCCATGTATAGTCACTTTATTATAAAATAGGGACACATCAAACGCATTAATGAAAATTTAAGATAGTGAAACTACCCTGGAATATATTTGTTGAACTAAAATTGTCATAATAAAGAGTAATTTCTAGTTTTATAAAACCTAATTTATACTAGTATTACAACTAATATAATACACATTCTCATTAAAATTTTCCATCAGGCTACGTTGTAGCCGACCTCCGTAGCGTAGT
Source organism: Bacillus rossius redtenbacheri (assembly GCF_032445375.1). NCBI lineage: Eukaryota > Metazoa > Arthropoda > Insecta > Phasmatodea > Bacillidae > Bacillus > Bacillus rossius. The sequence goes on from NC_086331.1 coordinate 132,140,579, forward strand.
CGGATGAACACCACCATACGGTGCGAATGACTCTGGGTTCGAGTCCCGGCTAAAGCATGGGTGTATATTTGTAATTGTTAAAAATTTATCAATGACTTGTCGAAGTCAGTAAAATTTCTAAACGAAACTATCAAACTATAGGAAATAATATTTAAATAAAAGGGTAAGGTTGGTTGGCTGGCTGGCTGGTGATGAAAATCACGAGTCGGCCAAACATTTAAAAAAAAATAGTTGCGCTAAAGGAATATGGTTCAAAACGTGAAGGTGGAAAGTTTTTTTAAATTACAGATTACTGGTTTACAAAAGCTTTGATTTAATAATATATATATATGAATACAATTTATTTGTTTATCGTATTGCTATAACATTATTAAATACATAGCTCAGTCCATTAGATTAATTTTTTATACTAGGTATGCCATATAACCTCTATTTTAAGTTACAGTAATGTTAAATTAAATATATTTGTTAGGAAATGAATGTCCATGAATTTGCATAGGTGATAAAAAATAAAACTTTATAGTTATAGTACATCTATTCTGTAATACTTAATAATTTATAGTCATCTAACATGTGCGGAATCTATATAGTATTAACTCTTAATGAATTTTAACAATGTGGACAGTATTTTAATATTATGTTTGAAAATTTTGTGCAATGGGAGTGCATGACTTGATGTAAGCTTTTGGGCAGTTTTTTGGGTTCAATATTTTTGTGCTGTCTTCATTTGTGGGTTTTTTTTCGTTCTCTTAGTCCATTTTTCTTTGTTTTTCTTTGTTTGTTGACCATATTCCGGTTATGGAATATTATGTGGTGTTTATATCCTGTTGACAACAGCAATTTTTTGCTTAGTTTGTGTTTTTGTCTTTTGGGTATTTTTTATTTTTTCTTCTACAGAAAAAGTGCTTAGCAATGGCGTATGTCCAAAAGCTTACATAAAGTCAGTACTTTAATGAAATTCCCTCTCCAAATCGGGTCCAAGCCAAGGTTTAGTATTTTTCAGGTCTTTTTCGTTTTTATCAAAGACGTTTCATTATATAGTTTAACCTTTCGCTCTCCAAATCTAATGATTATATTATTGACGTAGCTGCTCCAGTAGCAAATTCTAGCGGCGGCTGCCGAAACTACGTGGGAGTCGCGTTCAGAAATTAGTGATTGGTAGGGGCAAGCATTTTTCGCGAAAAAATCTCATAACCTATTAGAAAGCAAAAAGGTATACCCCCATATGTGGGTTCTTCCTTGTGATTGGCAGCCGTCTGCGAGAGAAGTCGTTACCTTTTTTGACCGAGCCACTCAGGACGCGTTTGCTTCCGCACTGAACCACTGTAATTGTAACAATCGACATGTACCTGAAAGAAACTCACCCAATCACGAAACACAGACGATGCTACAGTGTTCTAACTTTCAGCTATAGTCTCGGAATCTTTTCGCGAAACATGCATGGCCCTAGTGATTGGTATTGAATACACGTCCATATAATCAAAAACATTTATTTATTATGAATATTAGTGATATAAATTGTCTTTATAGCCTTTTTCAAGTGTATTTATATAAGTGAGGTATATTCACGTATTTATCATTTATTTGCATTAGAATTACTACATTATTATTTAATAAGTTATTAAAATTAATAAATTAGAAAAAAATATTCCGCATATTTATTGATTTTCATTTTTTATTAAAAGTTATCTTGATTATTTTTTAAATTAAATAATTTATTTTATACACAAGTTTATATTAATATTGAATACTGAGTATTTATTTAATTAATATTTGTTACTGTCAATTTCTAACTATTACAGTGTCTTAAATCAAAAAGAAGTATAATTTCTAACGCACGTACGGTACATAGGTACACAAACTTTCTATTTAAAAATATTATGTTATAGCTGCATTCTAAAGGTGAAACCATTGAACACAGTTCCTACAATTTGTTTTTTTCTTAAGGTTTATTTATAATTTATTAGCCGAATTGATTCTCTTTAATACGACGAAATCTTCGCTCGCCATTCTTTTCTTTTGATGTTAACTATATGCTTTATTTAATCCCGCAAAGAAGTAAAACTACGAACGCGCATACACTGGTCAATCGGGAAACGACGGAAAACCTTTGTTTGTATGACCGTGCAGGATTTGAACTCCTGTCCCCCTGCGTAGGCCTATATCTCTCCATCGTAGCAAGCTGTTGTGCCGCTAGTATTTGCTCGAATTTTCTACGTCAATGCGAGAATCGTCCTCCATCAGCATAGAGGTCAGCACAGGATAAGTCAGACTATCGGCGATGTACGTAGCTGCCCTGTGGAACCTTGAACGAGCTTCCTTATCGTGCGAGCCGCATCACACGACTGCAAACACTCTCACCAAAAAGTAACTCCGAAATATGGGTGTTTTATGATTTTTTTTTATTTTCTCATTTCCCTTATAAATCCAGCTTGGGAATGCATTATATTAAGTACACACTTAATTCTAATGATAGATAATAGAAATAATGTTATGCTTAACAAAGTAATTGAAATATTTCCTCCGTTTCAAATGATATGGCTTTCCCACCAATATTTTTTCCCGTTAAAATTTTTGCAACACTTAGATAAAACAAATTTTTCTCACGCAGTACTATTCAGCATAGGTATTAAAAGCTAGATGGGTATATGATTATGTAAAATAACTACGAGCACCAGGCTCAGACTAATCTACTCAGCACAACAACTTAAAGCAAGAATAGTCACTGATCAAAATAAAACTTCGCAAAGAGTACGTATTATAATAAATTTAAAACCTACTTATTTTACAATTTTTTAAATATTCGCCATGTCATTTCTTTATAACTTAAGGGGTACCTCCCATTTCAGGTCAAGAATTTATATTGACAGTAATTACAGATACGATTGTAGACCTTTAAATTGTTTAACTTTCACGAAATGAAAAATATATACAGAGCATACTTTTTGCATAATTATCTGCCAAAATTAGATTTTTTAACGTTTTTGGGTTGTACAAATAAGGAGATTTTAATTTATTGCATAACTGAAAATTTTTAGGTTTAACTGCAATGCCACTGGCTACTTCATGATATGGTTTGCATTTCTATCACAAAAACTCATTTCATGTTTCTTGGCTGCAAAATCGTAACAAATTTGAAAATTTTGAAATGCCAGGTAAAATTAATTAATATTTTCTAAAAGATATTAAAACCATTTCTTGAATTTCTGCAATAAATTACATTCTCCTTATTTGTACAACCCAAAAACATTAAAATTGTAACTTCGCCAGCTAATTATGCGAAAAGTATGCGCGATATATATTTTTCATTTCGTGAAAAATAAACAATTGAAAAAGTCTACTAGTTGATCAGTGATTAATATAAATATATAATCATGACCTGAAATGGGAGGCACCCCCTTAACCCGATGTTTTTCACTTAGCAAGTAACCAGGGGTGGGGGTGAGGGGGCAATACTCCCATCTCCCCCCGAAATACTAAAAAGAAACCTATAAAAATCTATTATTCCCAATAACAAAAGGAAAGAAATTGAAAGCAATACAGCGGGAAAAGTAATTCTATCTACCCCTCTTCTTTACGTAAAATGAAATTCGGTATACGCTTCTGTAGGTAACCTATGTGTATCATAGAGTTCTACGAGTTAACTTTTTTGTATACGTACCCTACATCTTTTTTCCAAAAACAAAAAATATATATACACTAGTTTTTTATACAATAATTTAAAATATATGTATTTGCTTATATGATAAAAAAAGCTTTTTGTGGTTTTTCTCGACACATTTTAATATACTCTCACTAATGTTTATTTTCAGTTTGCTTTATTTTGAGACAGCCGCCCGCCTTTTTAGAGTTAGTTGAAGCGCTTAATTGTGTGAAATATTGTGGCTTAGAATCCTGGTTACATGATTGTTCAGTTTTCAATTGTAAGGTAAGATTAATTGCAGCTTTTAAGTCATCCCCTAATTTGCGCACATGCATGGGGAAAAAAAAAGCGTTAGCATGCTCAATAAAACAAGGATAAAATACAGACAAATGATTTTTTGGGAATAAATTTTTCTAATTTAATCTTTTGACATCCGTAATAGGCCTTCATCTTTCTTACGGGACACAGCAAACACAGATATTTCCCGAACGCTGCTACGTATTCAAACACGATTATTGTTCTTCGTGTTTGCGAATAAATGATTTATTAACTTTGAACCTAATTCACTCACTCATTTAATAATAATTTATTTTTAATATCATTTAAGGAATAATAATTAAGTACATGTAATATTTAAACTGTTTTTATACTGAGCGGCAAATAGTATTTTAGTAATATATAATTTCAAAACAATAAATTTGTGACCATCTTGTAAAATATGTATTTTATAGAATATTCGCGTTGAAATCTGAAGTCTAAATTACTTATGCTTGAAAGTGCATGTCCTCCAAGACGTTATGATCAACACCCTCATGACAGGAAATAATATTAGCACTTTGAGTCTAACGCTAATGAATGCTAACTGAAAAGTTACACAGTCATTAGAAAGCAAAGGCCCACGCAAGGTAATCCCAATAAGCGCATCTATGATGAAATGCGTTCTGGAACTTCTCGTGACTTCAAGCCTCTTATTCTCAAAAACATTAGGTGACGAACATCTCAAAATGGGTCGACTGATGAAATAAATCACTGTCGCCGAGCGGTATTACACTCAATAACTGCACGAAGTGCCTGCCTGCATCTACACAGTGATAAGATAAAAGATATTAACACTAAGCTTTGCTCCAATTGTTTTTAAACCACTATATCCAACTATATATATATATATATATAAATGGAAAGTCAACCAGTATCCAACTTAAGGATATCAGGAAAAAAATTTCACATTTAATAACTATCTATCAAAACGGAATATACGTATGTATTTACGATATCTTTAAGTTTCCAAAGATATCTGTGTTTCAGTTTTTGAGTATCAAAGAGTTTAGGTAAATATGCGGTCAAATCAATACAATATATTTTTTTATGTAAAAAATGCGCGGCGCTGTCAAATAACAAATGTTTAAAACCCGCTAAAACAGTAGTTTTAACAATTCGAAAGCCGTGGTTGCCACCCTCACGCAAACAAAAGGCGGCGCAAAAATGACCAACTTTCCCCAGGCGACCGCGAGCAAGAATGAAATATTCAGATTTGTTTACTCACCAACGTGTGTTGATACCCGAGCTCATTCTGCTCAGGAAGCCGTCCGCCTTCAGCCATGACTTGTCACGAGATTCCGGACACGAACACCACACAACAATCAAAACAAAACAACTCCGAATGCACCGCTGGAAGACGCACACGGGAAATATTGATTGTTCCGCGATTTTTCCCTCAATTTTGTTTTGTTTGTTTTGCCTGGCCGCGGATCGGCTGGCTGACTAGAGCACACTGGCGCCGTGTCCGAGTCCTCGGCAGTAAACAAACGGATGCTGCCAACTCTACCGCGCGAAGTAATGCCTGCGAGGGAAAGGAAGCGCCCGGCGCGACACCTGGTGTCCGTTTGGCCGAACCAGCTGTGTGCCGCATTGGGGTCACGTTGCGAGGGATTACTTGCTGCGCCTACCTGCTCCTTCGCCCCTCCCACCACCCACCAGCACCGCTCTTTCTTTTCTCATTCGAAACGTCTCCGCGTCCCCTCCTCCGTCAACAAGTGTCAGCGCTCTGAGATTGCGCGCACTTCGCCTCTGATAACACCGAATTGCCTGATAACGCAGCGGCCTCAAGCTCGACACTAGACTTCGCAGCTGTTTCAACGGCCTTGAGAAATAAGGGTTCTGCGTCTCATGGCTCGGCGCAGTCTTCAGGCGATGGCCCTTGTAGCGTTGTACCACGTGGTACACCTTGGTGAATTAGATGTACCTATGTCAGTTGGTGGCATCAAACCCATGGCACTTGCGACGTGAACGTGACACAGTGACCCTTGCGATTTTGAGAGATAATTAATTTCCTTTGACTTTGTTTTACTCGATTAGGCCTATTCCCTTACATTGATAGAAACTAATCTTGATTCGGTTCAACAAGGCAATACATTGACTGATGCGTATTCTTCCAAATAATTTGCTCTAGAACATCTCGGCCAAACTAAACATGGCCTGATGCTACCCGCTTGGTTTGAATCCGACGATGCCGAACGCGAAAAAGACTACCAGCCACTCACAAGGTCCTTCATGACCGTACAAGCTGAGTTATCGCCTTCGCGTGACGGAGAATCAGTGATTCAATCTCATAACCAGTTAGGACTCAGCTGATGAGCACAGAGTGGATGGCACAGAGGTCTAGTAGAGGCAGCAATTATCTCAGAGGTCCCGTCGTCTTGAAGGGCAGTGGGAACTCAACGTGGCCTTGTGCCGCGGAGGAAGACTACAAAGTCCATCTACAAGCGTTCACTAACCGCATCTTCGCCTTACGGTTGAGTATGAATTTCGCAAGACGCGACGCAGGAAAACAAAACAGAATTTACTAACCATGTAAGTCGCAAGACAATACCAACGCTACGACTTAAAACTGTAAAACTGTAGAAAATATTTCTTCATCGGGATTTTTTTTATATAAATAATGTTTTCCATGATACGTATGAAACTCAATATAATTTGTTTTAGAAACAAAGTATGCTTTCACTGCACTTAGTTTAATAAGTGAAAACGTGATTTGTGTCATAAAAAGGCGGAAACGCAAAAGTTGAAAGTTGGCTGATGATTCCTCTGCGTTTTTGTTTCTTACGTGATTTATGAACGGGTACTTGAAAACATCGTTATTTAAATTTTAGCATCTGGCGTTTCTTGCATAGTTTATAAACGCAGTTTTATGACTATTGCATGCAGACCTTTCTCTGCAATGCGATATATTTTGAAACTGATATGTGACAATGTGGTTTGAAGAATGCATTTTCTTGGGCACAAATAAAAAAAAATTTGGCTCAGGCTTCGTAGTTAAATAAATTGACTTGGCTTTCGAAGCCAGCCATGTCATAGTGGTAGCGTGTAGTGACGTTTCGCTCTGCGTTGCCGAGATAGTTTATCAGACAATGGCCCTGAAATCTACTATCTACTTCGTAGTTAATTTTTCTCCCTTTTTTTCTAACGAATCCTTCAAAATATTTAAAAAAAGTTGGTTGTCTGTAAAGTCGGTTTACGGACGATAGTTTAAAGTGACAACGTCATAACTAAACATTTATGAAATGATTGCATACTTTTATGAATAAAATTGAATCATTTTTATTGAATTATCACTATTTTGTATGGATACAAAGAAGGAGTGAAATGAAATCTACAATTTAATTAATAAATTTACTTTTATTTGCACTCATTAATTCAAATATGTTTATTACTTTAACGAAGAGATTATTTTAACTATAACTTTTATACATGTTTGCTATTTAACTTATTCCAAGCTGTGTTATTCTGTTAAAGGATAGGACGATGATAGGAAAAGTAGGAAACGAATGGGAGTGTTTCAAGTTTAATGTGCCTCAAAAAAGGCAAATCGATGGTTGTTCCAATCGAGTGGAAGGGAGATAGATGCGGCCCAAGCGTACAATAAGCGTAACGGGACAAAGCGTAACGGGACAATGAGTCATCCTTTTTCGTGCGTGAAGCCGGCGTTCATCGATTTATTAGACGTTGTCACGTCAAAAAAAATTCCCTTACGACAATTTTCTTTTAGAAAAGCTTACAAACTGGTATGAATGATAAATTGTTGATCTCCCGCTGACCCATGTCCATATCCACGCGACTGTACGACTCTCAGGATCACGTACCTCACACCAAGTTGTCCGAGTATGATTCCCAGAGCTCAAACTCAGATTGTCAGCGAGTGGGAAACGCGACGGACGTTGCCGCGCACGGTTGGGTTTTCTCGGGATTCTCCTGTTTCCCACACCCGCTCATCCCGTCAATGCCCCATTAGTAGAGACCTGCAAAATTCGCGGATTCATTGACCTCTAGGATAGACTCCACATTCCTTTAAATATTCGCGGAAATGGCACCTGTTCATTGGCTACTGACGCGTGAGACGTCTCAACCATGATGTAAAGAAGAGGAGGTGAAACCGTGCGCAGGTTTTCCCCCTCCACGCGCTCCCTTGTTACGTCACCTTGGTTGTAGCCAGCGCTCTTCTTCCAGGCGCTTCCCATCCATTTCATCTGAGTCTCGTGCGAACGTAGTTTTATGTAGTTGAAATACCAAATTGTGCAGTGTTCGGATGTCACAATCATTTCAAAAAGACTCGAGATTCTGGCATAAAATATTTTTCTTTTCCAAAAAATGAAGATCTTTGCAATAAATGGGTGAACGTATGCAAAAGGAAGGACACATTCTGTGTTAGCAGAGGTAAGTTTAAACAAACGTGATTTTAAGTAGAAATGTCACTTGTTTTATAATACGAGTATTTATTTTTAATTTTTTATATGATTAACTGTAGGTTAATGTTAGGTCAAGGAATATATTTCGTGCAAAATACTGAGTTATTATCTATAATAATAAAGTCTTTCGCGGTAAAAAGGTTATTTATTGAATTAATTTATTAAAAATGAAATTTTAACGTTTTAATAAAAACTCAAATCAATTGTTTTTAAAATGTTTGTGTGTTCGGGCATCAGCGATAACTACAAAATTTATTTCAAATTAACTTTTTTCCTTGTTTTTTTATAGAACTAACCTAAACACTAGGTTGTGTACTATTAATAAAGGGGGTAAAATATTTTATTATTATAATATATATTATATATAACATATAATATATATAAATTACTATCACATTATATAATATGTTAAGTTGATATTAGCAAGTTTAAAAACATTCGACTAATATATTTGTACATAAAAATTTTGTAATGCCTGCAAGCTGTTTTTCGTTGAAGATTGTAGAGCTATTTGGTTTAATAATATGTTTTAAATATATTTTTTAAATATACTTTCTATCATTATTTATCCTTTTGTTTATTGTTTGTAACTAAATAAAATTAAAATTAGTAAATAAATCAAAAGCACTTATGTTTATGTAAATTACAAATACGTATTATTAGAAACTTTGCTTTGTGTCAGATGCTTTTATTTGTAATATGTTTGTATTATTATTTGTCGCCTGCATCCTGATTGTTTATTATGTCTATTTTATTAATATTCATAATAAATATTTTCGAAGTACATATATTCATTCCAATGCCCATTACCATTCTGTGTTTAGAAGACCCAATCAACATTTTGAAGTGATGAAACAGCAGAAAAATATTGCTTCGTTGATTTTATTATTAATATAAACCCCGCGTTTGGATGCTAATACATTTATTTAAACTGTATGTTCTAAATGCATGCTATACATTGTACATAGCAAAGTATTTTTACGCTTCGTGGTAACTATTACTATTCAAACGATTGTAAATGATCTGTCTTTGCGTGGTATTCCCGTAAGCGCACTGCGTGTAGACCGGGCGGTGCGACCAAGGTGACGTAGTGCGCAGTGGAGGACGAGTTTGGGCGGCCGGACGGTTTCACCTCCTCTTCTTTACATCATGGTCTCAACTAGGCTGTCCGTAATTCGGCACTTTCTTGGTTTAGTGTTTCCCATTGGCTCACAGTTCCCCGGATAAAATGTGGGCCAATCGCAGAAGCGGTACGAAGGTATAGTTGTTTTGATGCTAGCCTATCGCGAAATGAATCCGCGTATTTTGCATGTCTCTACCCATTAGTAGAGACCGGAAAAATTCGCGAATTCATTTCGCGATAGGCTAAAATACAAATAGTTATACCTCGGTGCTGCCTCTGCTATTGGCTCACAACTCACCTGGATGACTCTGGGCCAATGAGAAACACCCGACCAAAGCTTTATCGAATCACAGGCTGCTACGTTGGGATTTCTCACAAGACAGCAGCCAATGAGTGGGTGACATTTGACCGAGTGTACGTAGAACTATGGAGTTCATCCTGCAGGTCATTGAACCCGCGAATTTTTCCGGTCCCTACCAATTAGCATCTTATCGCCTTTCGTCGTCTCAAATGAACCCAAATTCACCGAGACATCGGGCTCAATCCATTTCATTCCTAGGAGCGAAGTGACCAGGTATTCCCACTGCAGCTCTGAGCGCGTGTTCTAGTAATCTTGTGTTTCTGTAACTCGCACCACTTACACTACCTCGTCCTCGGATAGCTAATCGAACCTATACTAATAATAAAAATGTTCGAGGCAAAATTATACACATTCCATGAAATTATGTAAAAAGCTATCTCCTAATTTAATTAAGCGTAATAAATGATATTATGTACCAATAATAAACATACGAATACAAAATAAACTATTTTTATATATTGCGTAATTCAACCCTTAAGACATGTAAAAGGGGTAAAAAACAAATTAAATATGAATAAGTATAGATACGTCCGATTTTAATTAAGCGTAATAAATGATTATGATTACTAATAATAAACATACGAAAACTACCAACCAAAATGTTATAATTTTGTGACTTTCTAGCCCTATGAGGTAAAAAGGGGGAGCATTTGGTTTTAAAATTAATTTAACTTTGAATTTAAACACTAATTGTACAAAATTGGGTAACAATAAAATACGCACGAAAACGGCAACCACAATTTTTACATTTTGCGAAATACAATCCCCAAGAGGTTAAAAAGGGCACGTATGATTTAAATATATATTTTTATATATATAAACATTATGTATATATATTTATAAATAGTATATAATAGCCGGACCGAGGACAGAAGTTGAAGTGTGGATTATGATTGTCGACCGTCATCTTGGATCATAAGTCACAGTGGCCATCTTGGAAGACCTTGACCTTTGACCTGACCTTCAACATTTGCCAAACATTTTTCCAAATTTAAACAAAATTGGCCAAAATCAACAAAAAATTCAAGTTTTTTGTAAAAAATTTGAAAAATAAAAAAATTTCCTATTTCAAGAGAAAATTTCCCTTTTAGAGGGAAACTTTCCCTTTTTATCCCTCAAAAAATAAAAAAATCGATATTCGAAAAACCGCAAAAGACTTTTGCCTTAGAAAGAACCATAAGTCCACAAAGTGGCTTAAATTACCCGACGACAAGCCACCCTAAGCCGCCGCGGTCATAACTTTGACCTTGACTGTAAACTTAAAATCTCTAATTTCCGACCAAAAAATTCCGAAAAAATTCCAAAAAATTTATTATTTTAAAATTTAGTTACCTAATCGATTTCGGACCTCGGTTTGATTCCCAAGGAGAGTAAACATCTAATTTATGTGTAAAAAAATTAAGAAATTTAATTACAATTTTTAAAAATTTATACAAATTGCTTACAACACACGCCATCTTGAATTATGACGCAATTATTGTTACAGCCGTCATATTGAAAATCCGTAATTTTTATGCTAGAAAATAGGGAAAAAAAAATTTAATCAATAAAAATATTTAATCAAAAAATTGCAATAAAAAATTCCACCATTTTGATTTAAAACATCACCATTTTACATTTCGCTACGGTAAACATCCTGGATTCTAGAAACATCTACTTTCCGTTACGCGTTCCATCTTTGTTGAGTATGACGTCACAGTTGCACGTTTCGTTACGGCCGCCATCTTGTATTCTATAACGTTGCAATTTTCGACATGGACGCCAATATGAAAATCTTTCTTGACGCAAGACAGCGACGCCCGCTGACGACGTACCAGCCACGGAGATCGCGTTGTGGAGGGGGGAGGGGGAGGGAGGAAGACACGAGACCCGACGCCACACCGCGCCGGCAGACACGGCGACAGGAACAGGGGAAGCCAGCCTTCTTTTCACAGACGAGAGAGCCACACCCGAAGTTACCCGAAGCTCCCCGAAGTTCATGCTCGCATTTTTTTTTTTCGTTCTATCTCATTGTATAAACCGGTGTGGCATTAAATTTTGCGGTCGATTAGGATAGGTTAGCTACATTATAAATACTTGAAAACATTGTGGATGGTTGGTTATATTAGGTAAGTATAGCCACATTAATAATACTTAAAATCATTTTATGGTTGCTTAGCAAATAACTTTTTAATATGTAGCTATCCAGCGCTAGGAAACCGTATCTTTAATGTAGCTATCCTAACTAAATTAACCGTCCACAATGTTTAAAATTATTTATAATGTACCAAACCAATTGACCATTAGTTATCATGAGTTGTCCAAAATCAACATTTACGGACACACGGCAAACGAAAAATATGGTGGCGTACAAATAAATACCGTTGCCTTGTTTATGGTCTTTCCTTTTATCAACACCGTCATATTTATTTACAATGAACCAAAAAAAAAACCGAAGATGCACGATCGGGCGTTTGTCTCTCTCGTCTGTGAAAAGAAGGCTTCCCATCCTCGACGCCGCCAGGCAGTAGACCAGTGAGCGCGGTCTAGGGCGGACGCCTGATTGGTAGAGACTGGAAAAAATTGCGAGTTCAATGACCTACACAAGAGTAACTATCGAGGAAATAATTCCAAAAATTTAACTGAAATTTTGGTTTTAATGTTTTCATTATGAAACTTTCTATACTTTCATTAAATACTATTAATATTATAAGTTGTTTTTTTTTAATAGAAAACCTTATTTTCTTCTCTCTCTGCCGTTTCACCCCTTACGATAAACTTATAAGTTGAGGTTAGAATTGTCAAAGAAGTTTCATTACACGATCCTCTGTCTACTTGAGCAAACGGCGCCCGTTCATTGGGTTCATTGCGTCTCAATTGGGTAACTTGTGATTGGATACTTCTTTGATTGATTGTCTCTAATTTGCGAAGAGTCCTACATATTAACAGTGAACCAATAGCAGAAACAGCACAACGGTATAATTATTTGAATTTTAGCATATCACGAAATGGACCCGCGAATTTTTCCGGTCTCCACTGATTAGCATGACGACTACATTCGCGATTGTGCTCCGCGGCGCATGTTAACGGTGACAAACATTGATAGTGTGGGTGTTGAAGAACTGTGTGAGTGTGGTGGTGTCAACACCAAGGTTCAGCAACAGATAATTCTCAGGGAGATGAATAATTATGCTTAGGGGCATGCATGTTTCGCGAAAAGATTCCGAGACTAGCTGAAAGTTAGAACACTGTAGCATCGTCTGTGTTTCGTGATTGGGTGAGTTTCTTTCAGGTACATGTCGATTGTTACAACACCAATCACAGTGGTTCAGTGCGGAAGCAAACGCGTCCTGAGTGGCTCGGTCAAAAAAGGTAACGACTTCTCTCGCAGACGGCTGCCAATCACAAGGAAGAACCCACATATGGGGTATGCCTTTTTGCTTTCTAATAGGTTATTTGATTTTTTCGCGAAAAATGCTTGCCCCTAATTATGCTCACCGGGTAAGAACAGTGCACATGAACAGGCTTATTTGGAAACTCTGGTAAACCCGTAAAATTGTTTCGCTGCCCGAAGTTAATAAATTAACAATCGCCGCGAGTCCAGTGATCCACACTGGGGCCGACGACCCACGCCCTCTCATGACGTCATCCACTGGATAATCCCGCCCGCAATCACTGGGCTCATACCGGTCACGAACCCGAGACCTAGGGCGACAACTAATGATAGAGTGTGTGTCCACATGGAAGTGAAATGAGGACAAAGAAATTGGAAGATCACGAAGAATGTGAAAATGATAATGGCAACAACTCTATCCTAGATCATGCTAATTATTTGGACCCTGAAAGCTAACGAAGTAAGTAACCACTTCATTGGAAATGTAAAAATATTGATACCAAATTCTAGTAATTTACACCAAAGTCTAGTCGCCTCCATGAAATTGAGAACAATATGAAACGACCTGAAGCTGAAAAAATCGAAGTCTGTGATGAAGAACTGGAGCCCACAAGATAGAATACTTCGATAAAGCGCTGAGACATTAGCGATGGAAATGACTCATAATATAAATTATTGTTATGAAGCTTACGACGGTCACTGGAAAGATGACGATTTTAATGACTTAAAGGCTGGTGTTAAAACAGAAGACGTTAGAGATCTTAAAAGCATTAATACTGATGTAATAAAAATTATAATGTGGTGTGATGTGATGTAAATTTTTATGTTAATAAATGAAGTCTTAAAAAAAATATATATATATTTTTTTATTTATTCCTAGACTGTTTGAAACTTTTCTCTAGTGACGAGGTCAGAATACTCGTTGAAGGTACTTAAAATTCTATTTGAGGCGAGGAGCTCACACAGCTATTAGGACTTTGATGATCGGTGGTGGGTGGTGGGTTGCTGACGTCAGAGAAGCGAGCGCTTGGGACGCATCACTCCTCGCAGGACTGGTATGGAGGGCGAAGTTGAATTCAATTCAATTTCAAAACTTTATTGTACATATTTTCACTCTTTACAGGTTTTGTACATTTTATCTCGGCACACCAGCACTCTGTGCTCCTTTGCCCGTAATTTGTTTTGGTTCATGGTATACACACATATTTACACTTGAGTTTTTGTATTAACATTGAAAGAAAAATTAAAAAAAAAAAAAAAAAACTTTCGTAATAGTTTTGTGAGCTTAGCTCAATGTTTTTTGTTTTGGTTTATTGTTGTATTACAAGACAGAATTACTTAAACTAAAACATTACACTATTAAACAATTATTTTACACTAAGTTGAAGGTGACGACTGATGTGTCATGGTGGTAAGATATGTCGTGTATGTCGTGCTATGACAGGGGTGCCCACAAGGGGGGGTAACGACGCAGACTGCGTCATTAAAATTTCAGGGGGGGGGGGGGGGGGGTTGTTGAAAGACGAGAAAAATGTATATATTATTTACATAATTATAGCTTCTAATGTGAAAATACGTTTCTGGTGCTTTGATAATTGAAAGGGATCTTGAAAATCAAATTGGCAACCCCGCACTTTCCTCATCAAAAGCAGTTATCTGTCTGTTCAGGATGGAAATATTACCTGATATGACCAAAATTATTATTAGAAAATCAGTTTAAATTAATGCAAAATGATGATAAAATATAATACTAAAAAAGTATAATATTATAAAATCATTGAGTAAATCATTGAGAAAATGGCATAAAAATTTTTTTTTGGGGGGGGGGGGGGCCATCATTAGGTTAGGGGGGGGGGTGAGTCATGGTGTTTGGGGGGGGGGGGGGGGTGGGCACCTCTGGCTATGAGGACAGCGATGTGGCGCTGTCCGAAGATGAAGTACCTGTGCCTGATGAGGTACAAGAAGATGGCTTTGAGGAGACACCGTGTACTGGGAGTTTGTGACCGAAGAAGTGATTGTAACCGTGTGAAGGCTGCTGACAATGTTCGCCGAGTTAGCTACTAGGGACTTGTAACTCACACACACCTCAGGCTAGTTTCGTCAAATCGTATTATTTTGAGAAGTAATCTCAATTTCAGGTGTTATAGTGTAGTAAATTAACCTATCAATATTATTTCGATTGTTTTTGCGTACTCCAAATACATTTCCAAACAGTTTTTAACCTTTTTGTGATTTCATTGTTAATGAATTTTGACTTTAAAAAAATGGTTGTCGGACGATAGTTTAACGTGACGTCATAACAAAACATTGATGAAATGGTAGCATACTTTTACGAATAAAATTGAATCATTTTTATTTAATTATCACTATTTTGTATGGATACAAAGGAGTGAAATGAAATCTACAATTTAATTCATAAATTTACTTTTATTTGCATTCGTTAATTCAAATATGTATATTACTTTAACGAACAGATTATTTTAACTATAACTTTTATGCATGTTTGCTATTTAACTTCTTCCAATCTGTGTTATTCTGTTAAGGATAGGACGATGATAGGAAAAGTAGGAAACGAATGGGAGTGTTTCAAGTTTAATGTGCCTCGAAAAAGTCAAATCGATGGTTGTTCCAATCGACTAATCGAGTGGAAGAGAGATAGATGCGGCGCAAGCGTACAATGAGCGTAACGGGACACAGCGTAATGGGACTATGTGCGTTATGGGACACTTTTTCGTGCGTGCAGCCGGCGTTCATCTATTTATTAGACGTTGTCACGTCAAAAATATTTTATTAAATTAAATGTCGGAACAAAGTATTACTTATATTTATTTTAAAACTGTAACATTTTTCAATATAATAAACTTACTCGCTGTGCTCCTGCAGAGTAGCACATGGGCAAGTGACATTAATAGGGCTGGCCACAGATGTCATGACAAAATTATTATTTAACGCTAAGTAGCCTAGTGCTCGCATGGAACAAAGGGGCGACACAGTCAATTTGACATCGTCCAGGGTTACGTCTATGCCTCCGTCTCCCACCATACCTCTAACATCCCCTGATCTTTCTAAGTATGGAACAAGACATGACATGTGCCACAACATGCTACTGGCTCCGAAGAGGGTGCAAGTGAGTGCCATTAGAAGCTGTGAGATGTCCCCATAAATACATCGTAATAGCATTATAATTTGCTTTATTTTATTGTCCAGGGATTATGTTCTTTCCGGCTACTCTAAAGGCCCGTCTACAATAGTCCGAACCTGTGCGTGGTCCGTGTCCTTATCCGAACGTGAGTGACGTCACATTGTCTCACCGAAAACTGCCCTGTCCACAATTGCGATGTCCGAATGTATTGATTTCTAACGTTGCTACCAGAGCGCAGTAAATGTGCCAAACCAAATGTTTTTGTTTATTATGTTGATGCTTTGTAGTTTGAGATTGAACTTTTGAAAGTTGTGCGAGTTCAATTTTATATATTTATTCAGTAAGGCAAAGTGGCAAATGTAAATGCTAAAAAATGAACTCATATCACAGCAATCGGACAACACTAATTTAAATGTCTTGCTCTTCTTGACTAACAACACCTTCCATTTCCTTCAATAACAAAAACAAACACCAGGTTTTCAAACGGGAACCGGAAATTCAAATATAGTGAGTTTTCTGTTCTTTTTCTGTGTCCGAAGTACACAGGTTGGGACAAAAAGTTAAAATTGACGAATGTCTTCGGACCAGGTAGGTTCGGACCTTCGCCCACTTGACTCATGACGTCAGAGGGTCACGTGGACCAATCAGCGACGAGTGTCCTTCGGACACAGTTTAGGACATTGCTATTGAAGACGGGCCTTAATCGGCCTTTAATTAATTAAATTGTAATTCAAATATCTACAGGCGGACTAAAACATTCCGGAACGCACCCTTGAGTGTAACTCCAATTTTCAAACATTATAACTTTTATATACAGCAACTGTAAAAATTCTTTTAACAGAACTTAATATGTTTTAATTATATGAAGGGCTTTTATTTATAAGTTTCTCAATGTAAATTGCATGATTCCAGTATATCCTAACGGTCATTAGCGAAGCGGTAAGGACCCTAGTCAATGGCCACTTTTTTAATATAAAAATATTGTCGTGGATCAAAATTTTTCTGTTTTTGAAATCAAACTTTGGGACCTAATTTTTGGGACTCTGGGCTGGCTGCTCTGTTCACTAGCCATGCAGGCGGCATGTATAATGTACATATTCTTTTGTTGTTGGTCCGTGGTTACTGGGTCACGCTGACACAACAGGACGTGCGATTTGGCCGCAAGCATAGGTGGAGGAGAGAGCCTGCTCAGCTGTCTTGTTCAATTGTTTTGAAGTTTGGTTTCAACAACCATGGGTTGTTCTGGTAGGCTAGGCGTGCAGGGATTTAAATGTATGGTTGGGAGAAGTGGTGCTCACTCGGGGGTAGAGGGGGGGGGGGGGGGGGGGCTACACCTCTCTCTTGAGGGTACGAGTAGGAAAGTAGAAAATTCCATCAGGGAGGGGCTACATAGTTACAGAAAGGAACAAAAAAGATGTAAGTACCTATTTGAGTTTCACTCAGATGATGGAAGCCCAAGGGGCTCGCGAACCAGCAGTCTAGATATGTTAGAGAAATTTTCTCTTCAATAAAATAAAACCAGATATTTATTACTCTTGCTGACAAGATTGAATTTAATGATTCTGTTGGTCCCGTAAGTTGAAGTCACTTTAGGTTGAATAGAAGAGTCCTACACTCCCCCGATACTTAGATCAGTATGAAGTAAGTTTATCATGTTTATTGAAACTTTATAAATTTTACGATTACCATATCATGTGTAATTAATAATTTATTGTAAGTTTAGTATTTTGTTGTGGTCATATTTGTTTTTATATTTGTACACTGGAACTTCCTGTACAAGTAAGAAACAAGCTGATCCTTGGTGTAATTATTGTAACTGTGTGAAATTCCTCTCGCTAGAATGGAAGTCTAAGAGTTGTGGGTTGTCATTTTTATTTCACTAAGTACTTAAATTATAAGTTACTTATTTATTCTTTGTTTCTTCACCTGTTTAACAATATTAATTATCACTAACTGTTGTTCATTGGAATTTCTTTCATTGTGTGTTAATTTCATTATTATTATTGAGATTATTTCATAATAAAAAACTGACAAAAATGTATATAAGTATACAATTATTTACATACCTTGTCCCAATTTCTTTCCTATGTCTGTCCAAACTTGTACCTTCTACAAATTTTCTATGTATTTTCTGCTGCTTATATGGAACAATTCACTACAGTCATGAACATGTTCAATAAACTTTATGTCATCCATCACCAAAACCAAATAAATTATTCGTCGAGACACATCAAAACCTACGGTATAGCTTGGAAACCAAGCGTGAACTAACTGGCATTGTCTCACTAGACGGTCAAGAAGCGGCTGGACAAGAGCAGGGATCGGCAAAGACTGGTCCACTGGAGATTCTATACGTCAAGGCAAGGCTAGTGATTGTTTACTAACTGATGCGTGAACATCATATTGAATTACAGTCATTCTTTTACATTGGAACGATCCTGACCAGACCTTCCCCTGTCCTGCCCATCTAATGTGAACCAGCCTTAACAGTTAAATATCTGCATAAAACATGCAAAGAATTCAACATAGATTGTTTGATAAATAAATATTCCAGATGTGATCTGAAACAGAATGTATGGCTCAATTAAGATAATTTTCCTTCCACAATGCACACACACAGTTAGTCTAATTTATCTTTGGATTATAAAGTAGAGCATACTCTTAACACAACTTCTACCCTGAATTATTTCCAGTTTCAATATTAAAGATTTTATAGTTATCCAATTACAGTTGCTAATTTATTTATTAACTTGATAGCTCAGGCACAAAAAACTCTTGAATAGTTCATCAAGACAGCTGGTTGTCTGTAAGGTAATCACTCATTCAAATAGATATTGACTTGGTAAAGAAAATTAAATATATGAGTTCTGAATGGCAATATTTAAAAATAAAAACTACTTAAAAATTCAGTTACAAAAGAAATCAAATACACAGAAACACTTTTCTTAAAATCTAACTTTCTTGTGATACAGTAGACAATGTAGGTTTGAAGTCAGAAACTGCAATGGGATCGGTGCAGTCCAATATTGCAGGTAATCGTTCTGCTGGTATATCGCTAAGGCTGATAAGAATCTATGGGTAGCTGTAACAGTAGGGGAAGAATACTTACTACCAAGCCTTGGTAGATACTGGAGCCAGTTGT
This sequence comes from Bacillus rossius redtenbacheri, assembly GCF_032445375.1. Taxonomy (NCBI): domain Eukaryota; kingdom Metazoa; phylum Arthropoda; class Insecta; order Phasmatodea; family Bacillidae; genus Bacillus; species Bacillus rossius. The sequence continues at coordinate 132,160,105 of NC_086331.1, forward strand.
TTCATACGACATAATTTATTGAGTGAGCTGATAGAACATAAACCTGAGTTGAAAAGAAGTTAAAGGACAGAGCCAATCTTGGAAGTTAATATGGCTGATAGAGTTGTAAAGTCACCCTAAAAAAGAAAATACATTTTAAAGTGAGTAAATTTTCATAGCATCACAGATTTTGGGTTGTGCCATAACTGGTGAATGAGTTGATAATGAGGTTAGACTTCCTCTTGCTGAGTCAAGCAGTCAATGGCTGCAAGAATAAAGAGATGGTCTTCCATTTAACCCAGAATTTTGGGTACCCTAGCCAGGATGCAAAATAAGAGGAAAGTGTTTTGTGGAGGAATTCAAGGTTTCAAGGATCATATGACAGAGGAACACTGTAGGAAGGTGCAGAATGTAATGAGGAATTTGGGAATGTGATGATGACAAAGATTGGGAAGTGTAGTGTGATGCCATACGTGCTAGAAGTCACAGTTGAAAAACCCACTAAATGCGTCCCCTACCAGTGTTCACCTCCGACATTAAAGCGTTTAGGGAAATATTTCATAATCTTTATGAATAAGGTATTATTACAGAGTCCAAATCACACTATGCTTCTCCTGACATTTTAATACGTAAGAAATCTGCCGGTAAATTCAGACTAGTATTAATTATCATTTTTTGAATAATAAAATAAAACTGGAACCATTCCCGAAGCCCAAAGTAGAGATAGTTTTCCAATATTTCGACAAGGCTAAATTCTTAACGGTAATTGACCTTAATGCGGCTTTTCATCCATGTGTGTTGGCACCTGAAAGTCAAAAGTACATGGGCTTTGTGACCCCCTGAGGCCACTATAAATGGCAGCGAGTTCTATTCAGGGTAAACTTTGGTGCCTAGTGTTTGTCCTGGGTTTTGGGTCACATTCTGTGGAACTTACAATATGATTTCGTAATGAATTTCCTTGATGACAGTCAACACCTAGTGTTTGGAGCTCACTGTAAACATGAAGGACCTATCGCCTTAAGTATCTGTGCAAAAACATGTGACGTAAAACACTGCAGCTTTGCTAGCTTAATTATAATTTCACAGAAACAGGAATACTTTAAACAGCTTGAAATTAAATTTACATACATTTATGCCTCTTAAGTTGAATTTCATGTCAGTTAAACACACTAGATAACTGTTTTATCATAATGCATGACAAGCAGAACACATTATGATAGCATTAACCTCTCTTTAATTAAGGATCCAGATATTGACAATGTGATTACAGTAAAATTACACAAGGCTGGTAACAAAAATTGCATAAAATTACACAAAGTAAAAGTATATAATGCTTTCACCACAGTTCCAGCATATAAAAATGTAAAAATACAAATTACCTTAGAATTTTAATACCACAATGTACACACACATGCTCACACATTCAAATTATTTATAAAATATCACTTGTGAAAGTAATAAATATATTAACTCAATTTTACTACATACCACACAGTAAAAGTAAATAAGTAATGGAAATTGTTTATGCATGTAATGTCTTACTAAACACACAACAAAATGAAAGACTTTTGGATTTTTATCTAATCCATTATGAAAATGCCTGACTCACAAATGTACTCATCATAACACACAGGTGAAAAATTTTCCAACTCTATTTAAGTTGGTTAGCTTACATAGTCTAATATACCTGAGATTATTACTTCGGCCCATAAAATATTCAGTCAATGCCAGATATTACTCAAAACAAGTAACACTGCATTATCAAAAGTTTATTTTTCTTCTAATATTTATGCAGGACATCATTATAAGGCAGACTTGGGCATTAAATAAATAAATTTCAACATACAAAACAAAACTTATACAGCAGTATGCCACAGCATATTACACTTAACAGAAGTCCAACATGTTTGTACAAAAGCCAAACTATTCTTCTTTGTGACTATGGTTTTTCAAACTTTGGCTGGTACTGGATCCTCGCATTGAACTAGGATAAGGATGCAAGTTCCACGTAGTAGTTGACCACTGAAAAATTTTTATTACTTTCAAGGCACACACTTTGAGATAGCACAAGAACTTTCGAAGAGGAACAAGTGGTGATTCGTATTCGAAGGGAACGCTACCAGCAGTCGATGATTCAAAAAAACTAAATAATGGGAACCACACTCTCGTACGAATGCGATCTTCTCGTACTAGTACCTGGTGGCGCGCCAGAGTATGATAGTACAAGAACAGGCGAGACGTAATATAGAATGCTATGAACACATCAATTGAATAATGTTCGTGAGCTGCAAGTATGAAAAATATCCCAAACATGTTCAGAAGCCACGTGAAGATATGAAGAAAGTATAGGTGGCGGGGTGTATCTGAAACCAAATAAACATTTTTCAATAAGCCATTTAAATAAATAGATTACAACAGAAACTAAGAATAACCATGTAATCATAAAGATTTAGCAGTGGTTTTCATGCTTCATGCACACAGTTCTAGTCAACCTATATTGCCTTTTGAGCAATGAAGGTACGCAATTTTTGTTTTTCTATGCAAGTAAATACAGTAACAAAAACGTTTTTGGGGGAGTTATACTTATGAGATTCTACTTTTACAGTAGTTACATCATAGTTGATTGTTTACTTCTAAAATTAGTCTTTGGAGAATAAAACTTTACTGTTCATGTAATTTCACGTGAACACTGCAGTGCCTCGTATAACAGATACAGGTACCAGCAATTAGGAAATGAGGCCAATGAGGTAAAGAGTCAAGCAACACATTTATATTCATAATTTCCAAGATTCTCACAACAAATTTACAGATACAGGTCATTCGGCCAATGGGAATGTACATTTTGACTGTGATGAAGAAAATATACATATTAAGCAGAAGAGGAACATAGAGCCTTTAACTGCCATGACATAAGGTAATGAATCCGAAAATATTAGAGATTTAACTATGGCAGTGTTTGCCAAACTCTTTCAGCATGAGCTGTCTGGTACTCATGTTTGCAAGAAGTAAGAGAAGGAGAGAGACAGGAAGCGAGTCAGACATTTCAGATTAAAATTACTTCATGCAACAATTACATGTTAAGAAATGTCACAAAATTTTAGAGAAATCAATAACAGTTCAATATGTACACAAACATTCTTAGAGTCTCTAATCTGCAAACAAACTTATGGCCCCTGGGCCCAGTTTGAAAACAAATATCTCTGGTATATAAAAAAATTGTTTACTTTTGTCATTTTGGTGTGACTGAAGGGTTTTGAGGTAACTGAAGGGTTTTGAGGTAAGAATATGTTTCTCCAAGATAAATTAATTTTTTTATTTCGGCTTAATGTCTTTCCAACAGTGAGGTCATCAGAGACAGATAAACTTAACAACACAGCATTTGCCTGGAGATATTTTGGGAAACCATGTTAAAAATAAATCAGGATGCCGAACCAGGATTCAAACCCGGGTCCCCTGGAAGGTGAGTCCAGTGTCTTATCAATGTGCCACATTTTCTAAGTTCAATTTTCTATTACCATAAAACTTATTTCTTCAGCAGGTTGGTAATAAACAAGTCATTGTGGCCGATTTGGAATGTGCCATCACACAATGACATAGCAAGACCAATGAAATTATGCATTCTTTCATTGGCTGACAAAAAAGAACCACTATCTGGTTATACAACATTCCCTCCATATTTCAGCTCTTTTAAGTACTTAGTTGTCACCCTGAAGATGCTGACTGCAAGGGTAACAAAATGACAATGAATTTCAACGCCCTGTCACAGCTTCAACCGGAAAGCCACGACTGTCATCTGTGCAGCAGGTAGACAGCACATAGTACATATATATGAAGATGAGTAAAACTTGAGAACTTACTTTACAGTGTGATGTGTTCGGCAAATACAACGCATCTTCATTACTTTGCCTAACACAACTATAAGTAATTTTACAATTTTGCAGGTACATTATACTTCATGACTATTGTAGTCATCATTTTCTGCCTTGACACAGATATTTGTCAACGGTGTTATTAAAAATTTTTTTTAACCTACAACTTTAAAAGTCTGGCAGCAAATTGTGCTGTAATTATTTCTATACTAAAAGAAATAAAAGCTGACCTTTGGAATATGCTAAAGCACTGCCTTATACTTCAGTAACCTTAACATGACTTTGTTTGCAAGAGAAGTTGACTCACATTCCGTAATAAAGAAGTTGAGCATTGTCAATGCCACTGTGTGGCCACTGAACATGTAGTCCCCACATGTCCGGACGCCCCGGATGGAGAGTCCTGCTCCTTTCCAGATGCTGTACGCCTCCAGTATCTTGGTGTAAAGTCCCGCACCTTCTTCGGGAGATCTTCGGGGGGCACATTGAAGGTGGGCACCCGGCACAGACAGAGACGTGATGAGCATTGTCACACAGCGTAAAAGGAACACGGTTCCAGAGAGTGCAAAAAACCTCCGCAGAAGTATGAACCTGAAATAAATAAAAACAGTCACACAACCAAAGAAAGACGACTAATAAAAAAAAACAAAAAATTATCATATATATATATATATATATATATATATATATATATATATATATATGTAGAGAGAGAGAGAGAGAGAGACTGTACAAGAAAAATTTGTTGGTTCTGAAAAGACCAAAACATACTCATTTAATTAGTTTTAAAAATAATTGTGCGAGAACCAATGTCTGACATTAATTCAGACCTTCTACTCATAGCACGAAGCAAGACATTAGCAAAACTTGATCCACTCTTTCATTATGGTACTATTGATTCAAACTACCTACTTCTGATTACCGTTCTCGGTACGTCTAAGGTTCAAAGGTTTGACTCATATGCATACAGCTCAAACAGCTTGGCATCGAAGCAGTAGCAGTGTCAAAACAACACAGCTAGAAAAATTTTACAGTTCAGAGTTGATGACTGTTTGGATTCTCAAAATACTAGAGATTTCCACCGAATACCGGTAATTATAATTTTGGTAACTTAACCTCACTACCGCCACCTTTCGCTTCATTTATCTCTCCTTTCCCTGACTACAAGTTTGCTAATTTTACTAGCAGTGTTGTTAATCTGTCCGGAATTTAACCTAGATCTACTTCATGACTATTGTGGTCATCATTTTCTGCCTTGACACAGATATTTGTCAACGGTTTATTAATCTTGTTTAGGTACCATAAGCTCAGCCCGTTTTTTAATGTACAGAGATAGCACCTACACCATCAACTGCAACTTTTTCAGCCCTTGTAACATTTGCCTTCAAGAACTTTTTTTTGCTAAAAGTGATTCCATTTTTTCTATGCATGGACACGCTGTCACCAACACAAACACAGTACATTTATTTATTATTTAATGAACTACCCAATCTAATTACTTAGATGTCCGGTCCGGAGGACCAAACAGTTACATGACTAATGTTACTGCCGGGAGTAAATTGTCACAGGTCAAAACTTGTTATTAAAGACACTCAAATAATCACATTCCAACTATTTAATCCGCCATTATAACGCTGCCTCGCTACATACAACACAAACATAAGCATGCCGAAACAACATGGCTTCTCAAAAAACAAAACAAATGATAGTGCCAGAATGAGAATAATTACTGTCCCAACAGTATGTAACAAATTCTGCACACCACCTTGTAATTAAATAAAGTGAAAATACAAAATGTTGCATTACCTGTGTTTGTGGAACAGCAGCACTGCAACCAAAATAATAAACAACACCGTGCCAGTCCATTCACACATTTTAAATGCCCACGGAATGGGTGGCACATTGTCCAAGAAAATATCTGGTAGCGGTGGGTATCGCTTCATATCAGGGACTCTGTCATGCACAATGACCATGACGAATGCAGTGATCCATGTGACAACAAACAAATAAAGTAGGCTAATAAGTGCCTTACAGAACTCTGGCTTGAGGTGTGAGTCAATCTCCTGTCCAGAAGTACTTGTGTCTGCAATCTATAAACACACAAGACACCATACCGTTATAAAAAGTACATATTTTAACATGCTGATAAAGCTGTATCAAAATATCGTTATTGGTTCTCAAATGAATGCATAACCTTAAGAAGAAAGTTCACAATATGTACTTTACTGCACCCCGGACATGTTAATTTTTTTTATAAAATTAAGTTGGCACCAGTGGCGTAGCCAGGATTTGCGTATGGGGGGTGTTAAGAAGCATAGCCCCCCCCCCCGTATTAAAGCGGGGGGTCCGGGGGTCCTCCCCCGGGAAAATTTGGATTTTAAGGTGTATAATAGTGCTATTTTAGCAGTTTTCGGTACTTAAATTTAAATATTGTAATGGTAAAAATTTTATTAATTTTAATATGAAATTTGTTTGAGTGATGAATAAGAAATTAATTAAAGATTTGGAGCTAAGGGGGGGGTTCGAACCCCTAAAACCCCCCCCTGGCTACGCCCCTGGTTGGCACTGTCGATAATGAACATTTTTCTCTCAATATAGAAGTGTATAGAACTATGTACAGTTAGTACTATAAACAAATAAAACAGGCATGTCCATATTCGTTCGGAGGTGAAGAACATGATGTGGACATCACTCAAAAACTTGCCCTCAGGTAAAATTATATTTTGTGACATAGTATCATTTACCTCCGGAATAAGTTTCATGAAATCTGTCTATGCTAACATGGACTACACTCTGATCAGTGGTTCAAAAACCATTACACCCTCAAAAATGTTCAAAAAAATTCGTTCATGTACTAGTTCATGAATATCAGTAATACATTTTACATAACAGCAAAGCAATGTGCTGGACAAACAACTGTGGTCCCTTTAGTTCAAATATTTTGATCATACGAATTAGTCAAAAATATTTTGAAGTTTACCACAAGATTTGGATGGAATTTACTCCACGGCCATACTCAAGTACAATATATAAACAAACAAACTATAGGGGAAGGTATGGACTTTGCTGTGAAGAGCCATACTGAAGTAACAATCACATTTAAAATTAAATTTTTCCTTTTAAAAACATAAGTTACAATTCCCCTCAATTTTTGAGAAACACATCTTTCGAAATATAATCAATTAACCCCTGAAAATACAGTCGAAGATTTAAACTAAATAAGCAGCCTATTGGAATTTTTCTGTTTCTATTTCTCTGTCCTAAACTGAATTTTGATTGAAGGCCATTTTCAGCCAAAAATCCTGTACCAAATTTCTACTATCTCATTATCAATGGATATGGATAGGTGGTTGTTGGCATAATAAATGGAGTGCAAAGGAAAAATACACTCTTTCCAGTTGCACAATGACTTTGTTGGTTATAGAAACTGTAACTTATGCATTTATTCATCTTCTAACACCTGTTTTTTCCACCCCTTTGGTCGTATTTTGCTACTTAAACGAACTCAACTAAGATTTTCAATTACTATACTTTATATATCAATTTGGAAGTGATTTGTGCAAAGTTACAGCAGTTATTGTGTGTCCATAAAAATGTGATATACACCCGTCCCTCAAAGTATCGCTGTTCAATTTTCGCGGTCATAGATTCGAAGTAGCGCTCTTTTCTTTTATGTGAATTCTTATTTCCGTGTATGCAAATTGCAACAGCACTTGTTTAGCATAAATACAAAGCTACAAATTAATAATTCAACGATCAACAAACAATATTTTGCTCTTTCCTTAATAGCTATTCGCTTCCTTCATTGCGTATTTATCTCTGATGATGGCCCGAGTGTTCAGCCGACGTTTATATTACGACATCCCATTTGTCAACAGCAGCTCTGGAGAGAAAATCCACTAACTTCTGGAGGCAACACACCTACAAGTAGTGCCCAAACAATTCTATATATATTATAAATATGCAGATAAAAATACAAACTGTATTTCCAATACCGGTACTCGCTTATTCATTTCTCAGCCTTGAATGTCCAAATTCACCTGCTGCTGCCCATGATCCAATGAGAGATTATGTCCGGCCAAGATGCAACAAACCCATTAAACTTTAAAATTTTATTAAATGAAAATGGAATAACTTGTAGCATTGAATATATTTAAAAATGTACATTTTGGCCAAACTGGTCATTAAATACATACTACTATTAATTTACCCATACTGTACAGTGAAGAATGTAGAACACTCAAAATACATGGGCAGGAACAAATTTCACATTTTCAGAGTTCAATTTAATCACCCATTTAAAATATCTGGAAAGTAATATTGCTAGATAAATCGACTAAAAAGTTACAAACATTACTTTTTGTCATAATTAACTTGAATTCAGTAAATTGGACTAATTCCTGTATTTTAATGCATTTATATGGACTCTATGTTTATAAATAAATTATTTCCATAACAGACTTAAATATTAAATACAAAAGAGTAATAAATTCAATAAAGACAGATGAAAATGAGCATGACTAAATGTTACAACTAAATTCACAAATGGAAAAGTTAATTATTTCACATTTTAGTTTCGTTTGGGATTGGTTTGGCATTCACACTGTCACACGCCCACCGACAGCCGAAGACACGACACACGTAACACAAGCACACAGATGGTCACAGCAAGTGGCCGACACACGTAACGTGGGTGGACCCTACAATTGCAGCAACCAAAGTAAAAAAAAATTACATACCTCGACAGTTTGCTCGGGACAGAATCCAGAAGTGGTGGCTGGCGAAACTACTGGTGTCAAGTGGGGGGAATGAGCGAGACCCAAGCTACAGAGAACTTCATTGTTTTGTAACTGAAGTAGTCGAACACTAAACCACAGCCTCTTTACATCACCCAGGGCCTGGTGACGAAAAAATAAAATCATTATTCACCATCATCCAACAAAATGACCATGAGTTTAATCACAATGGTTTAACAAGCAGCATTATTATGCAATGAGAAAGTATAATTAGGTTCAATAACATTTACTTCAAACAAAATTAATTTCAATAACATTTGCTTCAATTAAATCAAAATTACAAATAAAACTGTAATTTAAAAATGTAGCTGTGATTTTCCATTGTCATTAAACTGTTTGGACAACTAAAACAATTATTTAAAAATAATGTGTAAAATGATCACTGCAGACCTGCCAACATTCAAATTTAAAAAGTCATGAGGTCCTCGATAAAAATTTTCAGGCCCATAAATACAGGTTAGATATAAAAAACAACAAATGAGAATCTTTAAATTTAAGTGACATACCTGTACATATGTTACATGGTCTCTGCTTCAAAATTTATTTCAACAAATTATAGGTTGCAGATTTAATTTAGTTGAACATAATTTAGCGCTGTCGTGTAGTGATCATGCAGGGCCGCAACTAAAAACGATGTAAAATAACATTCTGCTCGTGTAACACTATTATCACTGTTCACAGCAAAATTAATTTTTTTATTGGAAGCAATACACTTCACGTGTTAGTTGTGTTTTTTTTGTAGCGACATGTTTCACAATGTCTCCTCTTCCACTATGCGAGATAGAAAATCAGCACGGCACACGCTACAAAACGCAAAATTGCTTCCTTTACGTGACTCGAGTATTGATGGAAACTCATTACTGTAAGCTTTCTTAAAACTTGTTTTGTAACTTTTACAAACAAAATCTTGGGGTCCCGAAAAATCGTGAGGAAACACTATTTTGGCGTAAGGGTGTGAGATGGACCTTAAAATCGTGAGCCTCACACCAAAATCGTGAGAGTTGGCAGGTCTGTCACTGTATTTCTGTTTCGAGTACACACAGTACCTAAGTATGTAACATTTTTATCTAGAGGTCAGTAAAAATGGTTTTATTTGTTATCACTTACGAGTTTAGGGTATAAAATTTAATTTTTTTCCCATATCAAACCATTTTTTTGTTGATTCAAGTTCAAAAAATCATTTGAAATGCTTTGAAAAGTATAAAAAACTACCTACTACATCTAACATTCATCCACTCACTTCAACCACATATAACACAACTATTGCCAATGTTTACACTTAGTGTCATAACTACTTGAATTATTCAGTTTAATACTAGACACATCATATTAAAACAAACTTTAACAAACTTTTTTTTAAAGCATCAGAATACATTTTTATTTCCATATAATCATTACTATCACACCAAACAAACATGACGTTTAACATTGCTAACACCCAAACATAATTATTTTCCCATTATAATATTTGATATTTCACTACAGCTCATCACATGGCCGTTCCTTATCTTCCAAAACCGATACTAACTGTAATAACCAAACACTATTCTCTCTTCCATTGATACTATTGTAACAAACTTCACATTACGTCAACTATCGTCTATCACATGTCAAACATTTCCCATTACTTATTCCCACCGAATAAAAACTATCTGTAATGAACTGTATTGTGAACTGAACTGTAATTATCTATATTAGTGACTTCTGCAAAAAAAATTTTTTTTCAATATGTTATAATTTAGTTCTACAAAGCATTGTGGTGGTTCTGTTACTACAGAAATGCAAGATTACGAGATTTTATTACCTGCCAAAGGTTTAAAGTTCAAGTTGATGTGTTTATGTTTTGATAGTAAATAGTTAAATCAAGTGTTGCAATTAATTAATTAATTAATTATGGAAACGGATTCAAACGTTGCTTAACGGTTGTGTATTTACAACTATAAAGAAGAATAATTTTAGGTTAGTTGCATTTAAATTGATTTAAAATTATAGAATTAATTTGTACTATTGCAGAAGAAGTATTTTTAAGAAGTATTACGACTCCTGAAGAGGGGTGGAGGCAATAATCATCAAATTAAAATTTTTTGTTTGGGTTATCATTTGGTGTGTTTATTGCTAGACGAAACCATCACATTTTCTGATGTAAGCAAGGCTGGTGTTTACGCGAGCCAGGCGTGATGTGAGGTAGAATTCACGAGGTACGGTAGGTAAATTTCTCATTACATTACATACTTTGCGGGATTCATGTTTCATCGAAGGTCCCAGCGAATAAGATGTACCCCCGCTTCCGACATAAGTGAGTGTTCACCACTTTTGTAGTTATATGCAACACCCAGATGGCATGACTCTAAATACAATGATCCTGTTGTATATGATGCTTGCTGTTTTAATTCCACACGTTGAAAATCTTGTGCATCTGATCCTGATAACATTATGTATGTATTAGGAAACTTGTTAATGGAAAACAGCCTTGAAGTCTCAAAAAAATTGTGTTTTTCGGCAAATTGAAAACATATAAATATTTATGTCAAATTATTACATTCAATGTAATACAATTACTACAGCGATTTTAATAATTTTCCAATAAATATTTTTCTAGTTTTAAATGGCTGCTACCCCATATTGCTCGACTGGACCTGTCCACTTGCGAGTTTTTCAGAATACAGTAGCAAATTTGAAAAGCTGTTTTCTGGGAATATAAAGGAATGTATGTAGTGCTCAAAAATACGACTTTCTAAATTTTTTTCCCCAAGGAAATGCAGCCAATCTTGGAAATTACCTATTTAACTAGAACGTAATTTTTACAATAGTCCACCAATTAAAATACAGGCCTAAAACAATTGCGATATCCGAACCTGTGCCTGAAGAATGGCGTGTGCAGATTGGTCCACAGAGCCCTGTGGCATCATGGCAGGACTGGCAGAGGGTCACTGCATCCCATGTCTGGAGCATTTTCTTGTCCCAAGCTTTGTCCTAAGACAATGGAAGAAGAAAAACTTGTTATCCCATTACATTTAACTGCGCAAACACAAACCTAATTGCTTTGTGTACTTGGCAGCAAATAAACTAACAGCATCATCCTATAGCAGGCAAAAAAACAACGAATTTCAGGTGAAGTAGTGCTGTTCGTATGCAGTGAGCACATTCTAACATTAAAAATGTGTTTTAAAATTAAAACTTTTAAAGAATGCCTACAATTCAACTAAATATTGGTAACATTTTCACATTGGTGCTTTTCCGTAAATAAAATAATAAATCTTGAAAAATACTTTTTTCAAACACTAAAGATGTTCCTCTATTTACCCTGTAAACAGTGTTTCTTAATTCCTACTGGTTTCTGAGAAAGAGCCGTTTGTTGGTCACATTACATAGCCTAAGCAGTGAAGTGGCCGTCGTCAAGTTGTGCTTTATTTGCACTGCCGATCCTGTGGTTGTATAGACATAAGAACATGTATATTTTTCATTTGGATATTGTAATGTAATGTAACATTAATAATGACTAAAAAAAATTACGTGATTCCCTATAGTGAATCCAAACCCAAGCATCAACCCTTAAGGGGGATTTCTTTTAGCAATATAGATTTGTAATGTGCAGTAACATATAACCTGATGTATAAAAGACATTGTTTGGGTTTGGATACACAATAGAAAATCATGTAATTTTTAAAAGTTATTAGTTGTATTATATTGTGTTACAATATACAAAAGAAAATATACACGTTCTTATGTATGGAAAACAACAGGATCAGCCACGCATTAAAAGCCCAAATTAGAGACAGGTGCTTCACTGCAGAGGCTATCTAATGTGACCTACAAACTGTAATTTCTCAGAAACCAGTAAGAATTAAGAAACGCTGTTTACAGGGTAAATAAAGGAACGTATTTGGTGTTTGAAAAAGTATTTTCCACATTTTATTATTTTATTTACGGAAAAGCCACGACGCGAGAATATTTATTTTTTATTTACGAAAAAGGCGTGACGCGAGAAAATTACCTAGAGATTTGCTGTCTATTTATGAGGATTCTATTATCAGGCAGTTAAAAGATGATTAAACAATCAATCTCCTAAACAATGTAACTATGTTTAAAGACAACTTCACACTCGGGATCGGGGCAGTGGATTTAGTGGTCACTTTAAAGTAAATGCAAATCTTATTTTTTCGGATATCGCAATTGCTAAAAAGACTGCTTCACATGCAACAGTTAGTCATCAGAGATAAATACTACTGGATTAAAAATTTCACATAATATTCTTGGACCAGTTTATAGGGTTTATATTAATATAACACTATGCAACCGATCACAACAAACTAAGAGCGTACCTTAATTTCAGAACGAAGGTCTGATTCGGTCAGCAAGAGTAACCCCGTACCATCGATTTGATGTATATTACACAACAAATTAACAAATTTATCATGTTTATTATCCCGTAGCCAAAAGCCCACGTCAGCAACACTCCATTCGAACACATTCTGTGATAAAGTTTTTACTTTCATGCTCATTTTCTAAAAATGTGGAGATATACATTGATACTTTAGAATTTACCCTTTCAAAACTACAGCCTCCTTTACCTATATTATTGTTTTTAATTCTTCACCATAGAAGTGAAACAGCCATAGAAAAATTTAAGAAGCAAATTAAAAGAAGAAAAAACCATAATTATGACTGTATCAAAATATTTTAATTATTAAAAATAATTTTTGGCAAATAACAAGGGACTGAGAGACCCAAAAAAAAAAATATGTATATTATTTTGATTTAGTAGAATTTTTTATATTTTGTAGTTTTGTGCATTTATATACATTTATAAGAGTAGGTGTATAAAGTTCATATGAATGCACCGGTGGTCGGTAAGAGATTCGGGGATTCGTGGCGGCCAACTTGGATTTCGTCACTTCCGGCGGCCATCTTGGATTACATCACATCCCACAACCATCTTGTTTACATCACTTTGACCTTTGACCCCAGCAGCCATTTTATTTTTCTAGAACATTCCATCATTTTGAATTATGTCATCATAAATAATAATAAAATAATTATTAAATTTCACCATCACCTTATAATTGAACACCCCCACTCCCATGTGTTGCACATTTCATTAAATCCACCATCTTGGATAATCATAATTATTAACTTAGAAAAACGGGGAAAAAATTGAAAAATAGAAAAAAATTAAATAAAATTTATATAAATTTTATCTATCATCTCATAATCGAGCACCCCACTCCTATGTATTGCGCATAAGGCATAATGCTGCTATAACATCACCAGCACCTGCCGGAGGCAGCCATCTTGTTTAGTGGAGACTGCCATCATGATTTCATCTGATGGATGTCGTCATAGGGTGTAGGTTTCTAAAGTACGTTAGTGTATGTAAGGTCGAAATTCAATTCTCTACCAACATTAATAAAAACCTAATAGACCAAAAAATTTGCAAATTTTGTTCAATTAAATCACAAAATCCAAAATCCACAGTCATTTTGTTGTTGTAACCACTATTTTTTCTTAAAGTCTTATCATTTACAGGTTTTAACTTAAATATATGTTATCAATACTACCGTTGTGGATGCGATAGTTAAAGTAATGATAAATTAAAAAAAAAAAAAAATATTTATTACCCCATCTTAGTGGACCAGAAATTTTTCAGAGTCCTAACTTGCCGTCGCCCGGGTTCTCGTGTTCGAGACTCGGCAGTGTTGCTAGCGGGAAGGCTGTTTGTTGCGGGGAAACGTGTCCGGGAGGGCGCCAGGCTAACGTGGTGGTTAGCCACGAGGTGGGTCGTGAGGTTCGAAGGCCCCTGCTTGGCCCACTAGGAACTGCGGCGGTGGTGATGATGCTAGGGATTCCTAATGCTTGTTGCCCCACTGGCCCTACACAGCATTGGACGCTGATCCCTAACTGGATTGGTGAGGTTTTAGAAATAATGTACACGATTTTGCAGTCATTCACACGTCTCGCACAGAGGGTGCGGAGTGGGCTTTAATTACGTTGGTAAACGACACGGCACTTACAGTCACACGAAGTCCCTAATACAAAATACATTGTACATTACACACTATGCGCTCTGACGCGCCGTCACTGACATTATGCCCTCACGCCAGTTACAGCTGAGGGAGAGTGTTCGATTAGAGTCGGCTAATCCAGTAATTGGTAAGCTGCGATGCGTGGGCCCACCTGTGTGGACCGCGGCTCGCTATTAAATTAAGAACACGTCTACGATTGGATGTCGTTAGTGTCTGTGCACTAAGCAATTAAGTAAAGTTCTGTGGTGGTGGGAGTCGGCCCGTGCTGTATATCACACGGCCCCACGTAATGCGTTGTGTGCGGCGTGTTAAATTGACGCGTCTGGGTTAGACCCTACACCGGAAAAGGACCGGGCGCACACGGGTAGTATTTAAGAAAAGGTTTCGGTTGTGACTATAATTACCAGATTGAAGTTCGATGAATGCGAAAGATGATGGCTCCCCGTGGGACGTGCGTCCGTCCCGGTCCGCGAGTCGCGCTGTACTGGCGTCTGGCCCTGGCGCGAGGAGAGGGGTGAGCTCCCTGTCGCGCCAGAGTTTCCAAAGTTCCGTTATTCGTAAAAATCTATATAATTAACTAAATTTAAGTGGCTCTAAATTCACATAATAAAACATAATGATTAATTTAATATCTATATATGTTTTAGAAATTACATTTAATAAGTTTGTTTAAAATAAGTTTGAATATTAGAGTCAAGCTGGAGACTGTCTGCTTCTTGATAACTACTCCAGTGGCGAATGATAATGCTAATTTGGGGCGGTTTGAGTTACGTCACATATTTCACTACTGAATTTAGGCTGAAGGCCGCAAGGGTTGCACTCACAGCTGTTTTAGTAGAAAGCTACGCGTGAGTGACCCGGGAACTCCTACGTCGCACTTGTGTTGCATGATGTACTAATTCAATGTGGCGGGTTCGTTAAAGTTTGGTGAATTTACTGTATACCTGGCTTGGTTTGTCTTGCCAATTAATGAAGGGCGTTGAAATACCTAAGAACAGTGGAGCTCGCCTGACTCAGGTTGGCCATGGCTAAGGGCGCGTTCCGTTAGCGGGGTTGGATACTGGCGGTTGCAGGTCGGGCTTTAGGGTGGCCTTCGGTCGGACGACGTCAAACTCACAAGTAATATTCTCTTCTCATGTTTGCCTACTCGTGTTTTAAAGCTGCATGGAAGCAGATATTTTAATGTATGCATATAATTACACTTTAACATTCTCTAAGACATTGACGCCAACCGCCGGTGCTCCCTCTTGGCCCGCAAAGGTCGTTATGCCACAGCAACACTGGCTCCGAAGTGCGACGAACACGCCCGAGCGTGATCTTCACAAAGTGTAAGAAAGTGCACCGCAACGAACGCCGCGACGACGACAGCGCCCGGCCGGGTGTGGCAATGCGCCTAACTAAACACTTGATTATTTTGTTAATTAGAACAACCAAATTAATAACAATTTAAAAGAAGGGTTCATGTAAGGGAAATTATGTCTAATTGTCTTATAAGCATATGTTGTATAATTTGTTTCTAAGTCCAAAACTGGTCGGGTCGATTTTCCCGCGTTCTACGCATTTAGGCGCGAGGCCGCCGGGCGGTCTCGCGCTCAGTCTTCGTCGGGGGCTCTCAGGGGTCGGACGCTCCGCGAACGTCGGGCCAGCACTTCTAGTTTCTCTTTAACATTTCAGCAATAGTGTAAGTTTCTACAAACCTTTCAATCAGCTCGGCGCCGACCCCACTTCAGTCGCACGATACTTCGTGCGATTCTTAACGTAATAATTATTCCCTACAGGGATCTTTAACTTAATACGTAAGGCCATGTCTAGTTGAAGGACAGCGTAATATTGGCACGCAGTTTTCGGCTTCAGTAGCCAATTAATTGTTATCGTCGAGAATCTTGTGAAAGACTGAATAACTTTCATATTGTAACTTTCTTCGTGTTTTAGTGTAATTGGTAACGTGTGTTTTAAGTGACTATCTTGCCACGCATTGAGACTTTACGCGTACGTCGCTCACTGACGTGATTGCATAACTTTTCGAGACTTTAGTTTTTGTCGCAGGCTAGACTGCAAACCGCCCTAATCACAGGGTTTCCGCTATACGTTTACTTTTCTACATAATTTGTTGCAACCATAATTCCGTGACTGTATGCTGAATCTTACTCAGGGACACGGAGCCACCGCTTCAACCCGTTGATTTCACTTTGCAATCTACCCTGGTTGCGCGTATTTGTTCACCCACGTGTATACGTGTGTCACAGCGGTTCGACAACGGACGCGGCCAGTAACAGGACCAATCAGTGTATCAACGTTGAATAAAGTGCAGTGTTTCGGTAATCTGTTTATTAGTCATTTACAAGGCATCCTGGGTGGCCTAAACAGCCCAGGTAATTTATGAACGTAATTTTCAAACTCCGAGACGCACTCCTGCCTGCAGCCACGAGGCCGAACCCCCGTTAAACACCCTGAGATATTTTACAATACTAATAATTAATTAAAAAACTTAAACAGGCAGCGGGGATAGCGTCAACATTTATAAGTATCAGTACCTTGAAGGAAATAGGTTATAAAAATTAAAAAATAATTAGTATGTAATATAAAGGTAAAATATTATTTATTAAATTAAGAACAGATTTTGTACAGCAAAATCATAAACTGTACAAGAAAAATGGAAACTATACAACTACTGCAACTATACAACAAAATGGATATATATATATACACACATACTAAAAGATATATGCAACAAAACAGAAAATATATACAGCAGAAAAACATATACAGTAAAATATTTAAATGTCATCACCGGCATTCCCGTGGGGGACTGTGCAGATACCGTCTTCGCATATCCTGCGCTTGTCGTCCTCCCATGTTATGGCCAGCTTATTGCTGTACTCACTGAAGAGCACATGCTGTCTCGAGCGAATGGCTCTAATACCTGCTCTCCTTGTGAGGTGGCCTTGCAGGGCATCAAGGTATTCACCGAATGTTATATGGTTTTTGACCACACAGCGCTGGATGCCCTTAGCCTTCTTCTCAACTTTACCACCACACCTGTAAGCATAGAGTTTGGCCCGCAGACTGACAAACTCCTCCATCACTTCTCCCCCACATTCATCCTTAAACTTTCCAACAACCTTTTTTTTTGACGGAGGAGAAGCATGGGTGGTCTGGAGGGTAGCAGCTGGTGTCGAATTCAGACATGAACTAAGGGTCGGCTTTGATATCCTGGTAGAAATCATTTGTCTGAATTTCGTAAACAAATCTGCCTGTATACATGTATGCTAAATTAATATTTTCTCGGTATCTAGGCTTCATAGTATTATTGTGAAAATCATACATCAGTGTTTTTGAGAGGTCGAGTACTGCTAGTCCCGCATAGATTGGCTTGTCAAAAACGATGATCTCATGGTTCAGGGGAACTAGAGACAAGTTTGGCTCATACATCGTGTGGTCCTTGAACGACAGGCGACACACTAGTTTCTTAAACTGCTTCTCCGAACACACCAACTCCATTTTGAGCCTCCACCTCTTGTTCTCCATCAGTTTCCCAAATGTCGAGCTCACAGAGAGCTTGAAGAACTCCTTCTCGAACTCGTTGGCTGTGGACTGATGCTTATTCGTGTTTAGTCTAATATACGGCTCCAGCCATGCGGACTGCTCAAACTGAAGAACTTTATGGATTATTGTGATTTTTAGACCATGCGATACTGCTTGCTGTAGGTTTTTATAGTGAACGATGTAGAGCTCTTTATTTTCCAACATTGTCATCAGCTTTGATTGCTTTGAGCCAGCCGGACACTGATTCACGGGGAGAAATGGCAGGTCTTTGTGACTTTCGTGGAGCTCGTGAGGATACTACACGACAAACTAGATAATGTAGCCTGTGGGGGAATTTTCCAGAATAGACATGATATCAATTGATGTGTCTGCCCAATGGAAATTACGAAAGGGGAGGGGCAGAGACATCGCCCACCCGTACAAATTGTTTTCATCAATGTACTCCAGGAATGTGGATGGCTTGGAAGCATCGTGTGTTTCTGACACATAGGCATTATTGGCTACGCAATGATGTTTAATGCTTTGTGCTACACCACCACGAATACGTACCAGCTTCCACAAACATATACATGTCGTAATCAGTTAGGAGCTCTGGCTGTACCCCTGTGGTAAGAAGCATCGCATCGAAAGCGAAACCAGGGCAGGAAATGTAGTGAGACGGATATAAACTATATGTTTCCAAACATAATGTACGAAAATTCTCGAATACATCCGTCAAAATCAAGACATCCGTCTTCAGGTACAAGTCAGCGTACTCCCCCAAAGTAGCACACTGAAACTTGTCCCAGACATTGACGTCGTACCGACCATGGCCCTTAAGCCTGTGCTCCGCACCGCCAGTACCGTATCCCGTTTTCGGAGCGTGCCCCTTGCCCAGCCGGATTGAGTCAGGCGAGCGCCCCGGGCGTGACCCCAATAGACAACAAACCTCATTAACAGTCACCGCGGCCACTGGCCTTAATTAAAATGCCCGTGACTATGATCAAGTCAGAATAGGAGAAATCCCTCTAAAACAATTCACAGTGGGACAATATGTTAGTAAATTTACAGTCGCCAACTTGATGTCACAATTTAAATAATTAAATACATTAAATCATTGTTAAGCCTTAAGCACCCAATTACCAGGTGCTACATTTTAATTGGGCACCTGGAACATGTTTTAACTGGTCATAGATTAAATTCAATTAATATAAGTTTTTTGACACCGACTCACAAAGAAGAGAAAGTTTCACTTCCTTGCGAGGCGGCAATGTCCGGCAGTCTCGAACCACTCCGCGCCGGGAACAGACGTGTGTCCGTGGGCAGCATCCAAGTTTTCTTTCTTTGATTATTTTATTCTGTACTAAATCTTTAAATTTAAACCTCTTATTAATTCATAGCTGCCCACGTCGACTCGGCGCGTATTTTACGGAACCGGGCCTATCCCGACCGTCTTCATCGTGATACCGCGCTGCAGATCGTATCACTCACATAAGTGTTTCACCGAACTTAGGAGCCCGTTCATCGACCCCCCCCCCCCCCTGCAAACCGTTAACTTTCGGCGCTGGCCGTCTCCAGCGAGCATCGACCCACGTCCCGCGAGACTGCCGCGGTAACCATTGTCACGTAGTGTTGTGTTTAGTTTTGGTGAGAATTTTTGTAGCGGGACTGAACCGCGGAGCGGACTTGTAGAGTGTACCGTGTACCCACATGGACCCCTGGTGAAACTCCCAAATTAAATGTATTCTCGCCAACTCGTATATCATTTTCCATAATTCCTCGTCCTCCACACGGCCGAGCGGCCTTCACAGTCAAGGTAGAACCATTCAGGTTTCATTCAAGCCGTGTACCTGGCGGGGCACGCGGGGGCAGAGTACCCACGACCCCACACCAACGGCCTAGCAGCCCGCTAGCCTGGCGCCCCTCCGGACAACAAGAACATCGCGATGCCCGTAGCGCCCGTCAGGTACCCCCCGGACCTTTCACAGAGGTCGGGTGACGGCAACATTTTGTGTGTGAGCGTAATCCGCCTCGGAAATCCCAGTATCAGTCAGAATAATATAGAACTCATCGATGGATGGAAGACTAGTATCGTCTAGTCGAGCAAAAGATTCGACGAAGTCGTATGGGAATACTTCTTTGCGGGTAACCAACTCCAACTCATCAGGTGCGAAAAACTCAGCAGTACTTATAAACATGTCTGCTGGCAAGAACTCGGCTAGCGAAGCGAGACCCCTACTCATAAAACGGAAAGTATTAACAAACTGGATACTGAACTTATAGCATAACTTTTTTGAAAAAGTTATCAGCTTCTCTTCTGAATAAGGAATGATGAAAATATCTTTAGTATCATAATCCAACTTCCTGATAATGAATTTCTGGTCGTATGCCTGGTTATGGAAGAACACAATCAACGTTTTTGGTCTGCGCCTGAGAAGGTTGCAGTCATTAAATGCAGGTCCCAGATACTCGCCGGTGAAGTGATTGTGATCACGAACTTTGTTTACAGTTCCCCCGAACTTTTCCCCACAGTAGCAACAGCACCTTGCTTGCATAAAAGCAGTGTTCTGCATGAGTTAGTGGAGTCATAGGAACAGACGTAGAAAAGATTTTCTGTACATTCTGACCGATTTCGACAATGCGAGAAATGAATTTATCTTCTGCATCATACCCCCTGTATACTTCAGGTTGTGAAGGAAGTGAAGAAGTGAGGTGTGCAGGAATGACGGTATTATCTGATTTCACATAAATATAGTAGCTGTAAGCTTTATGCTTTTGATAATGCAGTGTGTATGGCTCATCAGAATTCGGGTGGCACGTATGGATTTTCTCCAGAACAGCTTCAAAGTCGCAATATACCACGATGGGCATCTTATCAGTATGATGGAAGTTTTTTAATTGCAGAACAGGAGGCTGGCCATTTTCATCAAGCTGGTTTTTACATCCGAACAGCAGCATGCTGCTTACAAAGCTCACTGTGTTTTTCCAAACACTGAAGACCCGTGAGCCCACTAACCCTTCCCTGATCATCATAATGCTTGAAGCATCTTTTACAGACATGAATAGCATCATGATGTGTAGTGAGTTGGGACCGAACCAGGGCAGAAAATTTTTTAATGTATGTGAAATGGGACGAATTGTCATCGACCAAGAGCAGAAGATCGAAATGATGCTCTTTTTCTTCAAGAGCGACTCGTGCAGGAACAACATTCAGATTCTCATCGATGCTGTAAATGTTGATGGAGACTCCAGGGTTCTGTTTTTCGAACAGTGGTATTTGTTTGATTGGAATAGGAAACTCAATGTTCGTGAAGTTGAATTTCTCTTCCAAGTCATGGTAGCGCTGGATGACACGTTTAGGATTCTTACCCTCCACGTACTTCACAAGAATTGACCACTTAAAACACATGTGGTCTTCGAGGTTTGCGGATTTATCACTGCATATTTGTCTTTGATGGAAGTAGGCAGTTCGATGTAGGAGCTGGCAAGGAGCAGAGGATAATACGGGAGCAGGTCACTGAAATGCTGCACAGTGGGGTGATCGAACCCTCC
Source organism: Bacillus rossius redtenbacheri (assembly GCF_032445375.1). Lineage (NCBI taxonomy): Eukaryota > Metazoa > Arthropoda > Insecta > Phasmatodea > Bacillidae > Bacillus > Bacillus rossius. The sequence goes on from NC_086331.1 coordinate 132,181,846, forward strand.
AACAGCCCCTACAATGCGTGTATCGTTCTGGCCCCCAAAAGGGACGGTACCCTGCGTTTTTGTACTGATTTTCGCCCCCTCAACGCTGTAACCATCAGCGCACCACCCCCGCAGATCAGCGTCGAGACGGCGGTATCCGGCCTCGGGATGGCCCGCGTGTTCAGCACGCTAGATCTGAAGTCAGGGTACTGGCAAGTACCAATGAAACACCAAGACCGGGAGAAAACCGCCTTCACCGACCCTGATGGCAGGCGATTCCAGTACAGGGCCATGCCTTTCGGGCTCAAGTGTGCACCAGCGACATTCTAAGCAATGATGACACGGGTGCTAGAAGGGTACCTCGGCCAGTTCGCCCTCGCGTATCTAGACGACGTTATCGTCTTCTCGGAGACATGGGAGGACCACTGCCGCCACCTAGCACTCGTGCTCGAGAGACTCGCTACCCACCACCTGACCGCGAACCCCGCTAAATGCCACCTGGGTACCGAGGAGGTGGAATTCCTGGGGCACCGCGTCAACACAGAGGGGAGCCAGCCTCAGACTGGCCATCTCCAGAAGATCGCGACCGCGGAGGCTCCACGTACGAGGAAGCAGCTCCAAAGGTTTATCGGTCTGATCAATTGGCTGAAGGTATATATACTCGATTTCTCCCGCGTAATCGCACCCCTCACCGACCTGCTGTCACCGCAAAGGCGCTACCACTGGGGTAGCGATGCGCAACGTGCGTTCGAGGAGGTGAAGAGCGCGTTCACTCGCTGCCACACCCTTGCGCGTATTGACCCAGAACGCCCACTCATCCTGCAGACAGATGCCAGCACCTTAGGGGTAGGCGCTGTCCTGTTTCAAGTTGACCACCTAGGAGACAAGCACGTAGTGGAGTATGCCAGCGCGAAGTTTGGGCCTGCTGAGCGTAGATACCACAGCAATGAGCAGGAGTGTTTGGCAGTGATCTGGGCAGTTAAAAGGTACCGGCCGCACCTCGAGGGCCGGACCTTTACTCTCCGGACCGACAACCGCTGCCTCACCTGGCTCCAGACAATGCAGGGCAGAAAAGGGAAACTCATACGGTGGGCATTACTCCTCCAGTCCTTCGACTTCGTGGTGGAGCACGTGCCAGGGCGAGAAAACCAGCTGCCAGACGCCCTGTCGTGGCAACCGAGCGACCAACACGAGGTCATCGACGTGGAGGAGTGGGAGGACATGCTGCCGCCCGGTCCCAACACAGAACACCTCTCGCCACTAAACACCTGTTTACGGATCACCACCGACGCCAACCAAACCGACCCACCACCTGACACCGCAACTGACGTCGACCAACGGGTCATGACCGCTCAACGTCAATCAACCGAAATGACCCGACGACGACAACAAGTCGAAGACGAACTACACCCGACGTGGAGAGACCAGGACGGCCGGATCATGCACCAAGCGCTTGGAGTAGCTGGGTCGTGGAAGACCTACGTGCCTCCTGAGGCGCGCGAGGCCGTCTTGAGGTTCTACCATGACCACGACCTGGCAGGACACCCCGGTACGGACCAGACACGACACACGGTCTCCCAACACTACCATTGGCCTGGCGTGGCGCGGGATGTGAGGGAGTACGTCCGGGAGTGCGAGGTCTGCCAGGTCCGCAAGGCGCGCCGACGTGACGGGGAGCAGCAACAGCACCCACGACAACCGACCCATGCCTTCCAGACCATCGCACTCGACCTGATGGGGCCCTACCCCAGGTTGCCCAGAGGGAAGAGGTTCATACTCGTCGTGACAGATATGTTCACAAGATGGACAGAGGCATATCCGTGCAGCAATGCCAGGGCGTCCACCATCATCCACCTCATGACGCAGGAATTCCTGCCTCGGTGGGGCTACCCACAGTCGGCCTTGACCGATAATGGCAGCCAGTTCATCGGCAAGCAATGGCAGGACTGGTGCGCGCGGGTGCATATCCAGCACCACACCACCCCAGCTTACCATCCCAGAGCCAACCCCACCGAGCGCAGGAACCAGGACTTGAAGATCCAACTCCGACTCCGACTGACTGACGACCACTCGAAGTGGGACCAACACCTCGCCGACGCCCTGTTCTGCATCCGCTGTCGTGTGAACGCAGCCACAGGCCACACACCCGCCGAGATGGTGCAAGGGAGTAACCTGCACCTCCCAGGCGAATGGGCCACCCACGGGACACTGCACGATGGAGAAGGGATGGAGGAACGTGACCAGCGCAGGACAGACATGTATGAAGACGCACGGCGACGACAAACGACCTACTCGCAGAATATCACCCCCAAGACCACGCGGGAGCCACCCCTAGTCCGAGCGGGAGAGCAAGTCTATGCCCGGGTCCACCCGCTGTCTGCAGCCCCCCGCAACTACTGCGCCGGATTGGCACCGTGCTGGAGCGGGCCTTACAAAATCCAGAGACGGGTGGGCAGGACCGCATATCTGGTCAGACTCGGGGGGCGGCGCATCCGGAAGATCCACCGCGATGACCTACGACTGGCCACGACACCGGGTGAGCTGATGCTGGAAGTACCCGACCACGACGAGACACACAACGACATGCACGACGATGAACAACCGGTAGCAGACGAGCCCGAACCGGCTACCGGAGAGCAAGACCACGACATCCGAACCAGGACACCAGAAGAGGCCCTCGATGACCTGGAAAAACCAAGTGATGCACAAGATCTCACGCACGAGATGACAACGTCACGCCAACCAGGACAGATGACCCGCTACGGAAAGGTGACCATCACCGACGTCTCACTGAGCGATCCGGAGGGCCTATTGGGAGACACCACCACCGTCATCAACGAGCCCGACGACATGGTACTCGGCGCCACCAGACAACTACAACTCTGTGCGGCTGGGCCAGTGATCGCCCACGCATCAAAGGAGGAGGTGGCAACCCTACCTAAGGGCACTACACCCGTCGTGGAGGAACCCGACGACGAGGCAGGAGAACCCCCGGGTATACCCGAACGAAGGAGGCAACCTTACTCTAGCGGGCCATCCAACAACCACGACGCGAACAATCATTGTACAACACCGACGGAAGAACACAACAACACCACCACAACCACCACTCGGACGCCTCACGACCCACCAGAAGCGCCCGACGAACCGCCCACACGTCAAGTGATGAGACCCGCCAGGGACAGGTGGCCCCCGGGGTACCTGGCCGAGTACGATCTCGGGAGGGCCGAGAGAGGCCACCGCGGCCCCTGCAATCCTGAGGGCACGACGGAGAAAACTCGACCACCGGTGGACACGCACTACTACCTGCAACCGCCCAGAGCCCCAACCGCCTGGACATGCTGTGAAAACTAGGCCACCACACCACACCACCACACGACCACAACACTGCACACCACCACCTACCTCATCACACCTCCACGTGGCCCCACCAGCCGCAGCCAACAGGTCCAGAGCGCCGGCCCCACCAGCCGCAGCCACCCCAGGCGCCAGGATGGGGAGTCAACGACATGCTAGGGGTGCAAACCGCCGCAGAGGCTGATCGCGTGCAAGGCCGGGCTTCTTCAGTTGGGGGCATTTGACGTCGTACCGACCGAAGGCCATTAGCCCGGCCTCAGCCCGCAGTACTGGCTCCTGCTGGCGGAACGCACCCCTCGCCAAGTCTTCACCCAAATGAGACGAGCGGCGTAACCTTGGTGCATGGAGGGAGTGTCCCCCCCCCCCCCTCCGCACGCCAACCCCTGAGGCAGTTCTGATCAGCTCGCGGCCCGGAGCGGACGTGCGCGTACCGTGGGGAGCCTTCAAGTTTTGTCTCTGATTCCTCACGACTGGTAACTATAGTGTTCACCAAATACCTTTTTCAACGCAACTCCCCACGCGACTCCGGGTCGGTTTTTTTTTTCTACGGTGCAGGGATTAACCCGGCCGTCGCTACTTTCCAAGTCAAGCCACCGAGTCTAGGGGACACGCTGGGGCCGATCGACCCACTCACGGTTAGACGACAGAGCTAGCCTGGCGCCCTCCCGGAAATTACCCCAATTTTCACGTGCAGCTCCTTAGACTCGCCGCGGGAATCGCACCCGAAACCCCGGCTGATGGCAAATGAATGTGGAACTGGTATAAATAATTACACTTAGACATGTGCATCACATGCATTGAAAGCTAATGAGATCTCATTAGTTTTGATTGCAGTGCCGAAACAGAAACTATATATTGTACTACAGGAAGAAAATGAAAACAAATTTCCTAAGAGGATTTGACCATCCTACATAATTATCTGATGGATTGTCTGTTGTGCAAGATGAAGTATTAAGTAACAATACTGGAAACAATGACAACTACGATAGCTTTTCGGAAAATAAAAACAATATAGAAGAATTTTAAGCTACCAAAGAGAGAAGATTGTAAAGAAGTACTGAAAACAAATGATGGAAGCCATGTGTTAAAATAAATTATTCTGATCAAGGTTGTGATGATCACTGGGATGATGATGATAGTGACTTTGTTGCTAGTTTTAAAATGGAAGACTTTAGTGATATTAAAATTATTTATAATAAACTGTTACCTCCTGTCCGGTGAAGAGGGATGGGAGGGCAAGATTTTCAATCACAGAGATGTGGTGCGAAAGTACGTGAAATAAATGTTTATTGTTAACAAAGATTTTCACAGTAAACGTCCCCTTTCAATACACCCATTATATAAGCTTGACATTAAACTTCGGAGACATTACTTTGAGGATTAACACCCTGAGAAGTGCCACGTTTCTGTGAACAAAAAATAATAATAGTTAAATACACCTACCCCTACATACAAATATACACAGGTTTTATTAGGGCCATTATCTGGTGCCGACAGGGATAGTAAATTAATTTTACATATAGGAAATACCCTTGTAATCAAAATAAAAGTAACAAACTTTGTAAAATTAAAGTTCTGGGCATTTTCAAATTTCAGTTTATGATTAATGACAACAGAAATGAAATAGAATATAGCATGCCTGCTGTTCTACTCAGCTTTGGATGCCTGCTGAATGCTTGCCTGTTGCAGCAGTTGACCACGCTGAGAAGTATTGGTTCGGTGCCAGCCACTCGTTGTTAGCGACGTCGGTGCGGACTCCTGCCCGTCACTACTTCTGCAGCTCCACGTCGTTGCTGTGTACTGCCGCTAGGAAATATGGTCGTTACACAAGTAATGAATTGATCAGGAACTTATTGTTACTTCGTGAAATGTTTAGTCGAATACTGCCACGTAAATTATACGTTGGTTACTGACATTTCAAAAAGTTATGTCACCGTAGTCCTCAACGTAACAGGTAGTTGGTAAATTTTACGTAGGGCGTATGCCCTGAACCCCTCGTCCGACGCCTGCCCACTGCTACCATTACTCACTGCCATTATAAATCTCAGGTCCAGTTAAACACATTTATATCCCATGACTTCTTCACTAGACATTCCCCTTTATTCAACAGATGAGGCAAAATTTTCTATGTCTTCACTCTGTGAAACTTTTCTAAGTCCAAAAATAACTATTATATTACGAAATTTCTCTAAGTCCGTGGTTGACTTGTGTCTTTCAACTGAGCCGAAATATTTTCAAAGTCCCTTATGGACTTAGTTTCTGACGGCGTCTCTTACAGTATTTTCCTGGCAATAGCAGTTTGCACGTCTGCAGGCAACTTTACGGTGGAGGTCGTTGGTGCGGGTCGTTGTCACCGCAAGTTCACGCAGCCAGGGTGAGTTAGGGACTGACTGACGATCCACTGGAGTGAGCCGTATTTATAGTCCGCTGGGCCCCGAGCTATCACACCAACAGTCGACGAAGTAGCCTCCATAATTAAAGAACTGAGGGAAGCTGGCTACATACAATAATGACATGTTTTACCTGCATGTGTGTAATATTGAGAAATAAATGATATTTTGGATTTCAAAATTGACTGTTTTGTTTCTCAAAATCTGATTTCTAACTCAGACTGTTTGTCATAATATAACTTGTAACTTAAAGATGTAAAAAAATCGTCACCAATGACTAACAAATTGGAGAGTAATAATAAAATTGTCTTATCCCTGGTTGCTTGACAAGACAGGGGTGAGTCTCTAGAGGGGTGGGGGGAAAGCCCCTAGGGCGTAGAGCGCTCACACGTCGTCTCCGAACAGCTCCTTGTCTCTATTGGGGTGCCTCTTGCTGGGCATGGGGAAGGGTCAGGTAAAGTGCGAGCAAGATGGTTGGAAAGGGGGGGGGGGGTCAGCCAGAACCCTAGAGCGAGCTCCCGAAAGCCGCTCCAGAGAAAGGCGGGGGGAAATTATTCTAGAACGAGCTCCCGAACACCGTTCAAGAGGAAGGGTGGGAAAGGGTTCTAGTGCGAGCTCCCAAAGGCTGCTCCAGAGGAAGGGGGAAGGGATTCAAGAGCGAGCTCCCGAAGGCCGCTCCAGATGGCGGTGGGAAGGGATTCTAGAGCGAGCACCCGAAGGCTGCTCCAGAGGAAGAAAGAAAAGGGAGAGAGAAAAGATGAGAGTGCAATGACTTACATGACATACAATGACATACAATGATTACTGATACAAGAGGAACACTTTGCAAAAACAGGCCATCATCTGTCACCCAGCAACCAGCAATCAAGTTCATTATTTAACCATTCACACCACATAGCACTCTCAAGCATTTAACATCGTACATCAACTATACAATATCTACACTCTGTAACAGATGGCAACAACGATTGGTGCCACCTAGGTTTGGTTGTGGTACCAATTGTCGCCTAGACCACAAGGCTTGCGTAGAGAAGCCTCTGGGATACTGCTTGCTTTGGAGAGGCGGCCATGTTGGTATAAAAATTGTTTCTCTGCCTTGAATATCGGCCGAGGCCATAATGGTGGACGTGACAAAGTCATTTTAGCAATCAGAGCAAGTTCAAACCAAATTCAATTAAAATCAATTGGATCGAAATGCAGATGGTACCACTGTAGTCACATGGAGCTGGATCCTATTGTATCCTGTGATAGTATCCTACCGATTGTATCCTATTGATCTGATCATATCCATACTGATGTGATCATAACCTACCATATCCTGTCGTCAATCATATTCTACAGATATGATCATATCCCTACTGATGGGATCGCATTATACTAATGAAACTGTATCCCTAATGATGGGATCATTTCATATTAATGAAATTGTATCCCTACTGGTGGGATTGTACCCGTATTCTACTAATGTGAGTCTATCCTACCGATGTAATCGTATCCTATTGAGTTGAAAATTCGAGCAAATGCAAGTCATTTTCATTATATGTTTTATGTAGTCAAGTCTGTAGGATCGAAATATGGGCTTATCAGAAGCTTGTTTTCATCAAGTCCATTTTGATTGTGTTCACTTGAGACAAGCAATGTTTATGGCACATAAACATTAAAAAAAGTAAGCATTTAAGAATCTCTTAATGAATGAATTGTTTAAGTTATAAATATGAATACCTCCATAAATTACCCATTCAGAGCTTTTTTTAATGTTCGTGCAATGTTGATTGAAGTATCTTATCCTTTCCTAACTTGTTAATAATTTTGGCTTTCGCACTACATCATTACCTGTTTTAAAACGAAACTTTAGTTTGCACTTCCAAAACATTATATTGTGCTTCAATTGGCACTTAAATAAAATTTTAAGAAAAACATATTAATTTTAACCATTTCTTTTGTTTTAAGTCAACATAATATTCCATCACATTCCGTTAAAATTCCTACACGACAAACATATACATACCATTCCACTACTATACATAGACTCAACAATTTAAGTACATAAATAATTCTTAATTCCTAATATACCTTTAACAGATACTTGGTAGCAAAAGAGACGACGAGTAAAACAAAATTCTTATATTGTGTTCTTTGCAGAAATTTGCGCTCTCTACTTTGTGTTCATTTAATGTTCATTCAATTACGAAACGCCGGCTGATAAAAGTGATAATTGATAGTATTTATACTAAATGTTATGGTTGGAAGGGACCTGTAATCTATCATTATTGAAGTGGTTGAATTTTTGTAACTGAAATGCTGCCACTGTGGACATCGTTGTCGCACGTTGAGAGGTATGATGGGTTTCACGAGAGAATTTGAAGTAATGTTTACTTTAGAAAAAAAAGATAATTCGAAAGGTAGTGATAACCACTCGGCTACAAATAGTCTTATCGAAATTCAAAGGTTGTGTCGTGTCTACAAATACGTACTGTTAAGATAACATATTTCTTGATCGTCTTCCGCTTAGATAAATATTTTTGTTTACAGTGTTAGATTACTTCTTAACGTTAAACATTAAATTGGAGTAATCATGATAACGTTTCATTGTTGACCCAGTTATTTTGGTAATTGTGTTGTTTGAGGGTTTGTCTACTACATAAGAAAATAAAATACAAATACTTATTATTTAAGTAATTTCAGGTTTTCTTGCGGTGTATTGCAATGTTGTTTGTAGTTCAACACAGGGACGAATCGAAAGAAGGCAAACAAAAATTGAAAATGCAATTTATTTTTATATCCTTACGTTCTTCTTCATCACTGTGTAAAACAACTGTGTTGTAATACTTCCAAGTAGTTATGTAGAGATGATAGTTTAAATGTTTAGGTTAGGTACAACAATTCAGTCGTGTTGATCAGTTTAATTTTGTTATAAAATTAAGGGTAAATATGTAGTTGGGCGGTATTTGCGAAAAAAAATGTTAAAAATCCGAAAATACCTTTATTATATGCTCTTCAACTTCCTCTTTTCATTAAAAGCGGCGGAGATAAGAAATTCCAAATACTTTGGGAGATATCAAATTTTTAAATTTCATCACAATACCAGTGCCGTGATGTGGCGGTTTAACATTGTTTCTTGTTTACGTACGAGGTACGAGTATCTACTTTTTTTATTGGATAATGATGTCGCGTGATTGTTCGTGATAGGCCAGAATTCAAACGAACCAATACGTGATTATTTAGTTCATTTATTGTTTAAAACGGTGTTTAATTACCGCCTCCAATTTAGGTGAGTTTTTAACGTTTCTAATTTTAAAGTCTTATTTGTGTTTTGATATTATTGCGCAAGTAAAAAGTAACAAAAAAAATTTACGTGAGTGGTTACTGTGCATCCTTTGTTACGGGTTTGTTAGGTAAGGTCAGTTACATTATAAATAATTTAAAACTAAAGAATAATTAAAATTAATTCACATTATTTTTAATGTCGGCTTAGTTTGAAAGTATTAATAATGTAACTGACCTGACCTGATGAACCATTTTATTAATTACGCATTGATGATTCACGTATTCACGAACACACGGCAAAATAACAAAAATGGCGTCGCTCGAATGGTTCCACAGGTCTTGTATTGCAAAATTAAAAAATTCGATATCTCCTAAAGTATTTGTAATTTCTTATCTCCGCCACTTTTAATGAAAAGAGGATGTTGAAGAGCATATAATAAAGGTAATTTCGGATTTTTAACATTTTTTTTCGCAAATACCGCTCAACTACATATGATGAAATTTAAAAATTCGATATCTCCTAAAGTATTAGGAATTTCTTACCTCCGCCACTTTTAATGAAAAGAGGACGTTGAAGAGCATATAATAAAGGTATTTTCAGATTTTTAACATTTTTTTTCGCAAATACCGCCCAACTACATACTTACCTATTTTTGAATCATTCCTTAAGAAGGCATTGTGATAGTTGAATTAGTTTTTCTATTTATCTAGTAGTTAGGTTAGACACATTATATACTGTTATTTTTGTGAGAGTGGTTGTTTGGGTGAGGTTAGATGCACTTAAAATACTTTAAAATTGTGTTATATTTGGTTAGGTCAGGTTAGTTACATTAAAAATACTTTAATATTAATGGCTTTGTCACTAATCTAACCAAACCGACCATTCTCATGATAGGCCTATCGCAGATTTGTAATGTATAAACATGACCATTTGTCAAAAGCTTATCTACTATTAAATTACTTGAAAGATCATGCACCCTTTTAGGTAATGATTTATTTATTTATTTATTTATTTATTTATTTGATTTTGTTTCATGCCACACCAACAGCACAAGGCTCCAACGGTGGGCACAACATGTAAGACATGTAAAAAAAAAACAAATACAGTAACAGAACAAAAATAAGAACAAAACAATAAATTATAAGAACAACAAATAGTAGGACAAAAACGACAAGACAACGTAACATACAGTTGGTATCCTTAGATTAATACATCTGGTATTAAATAATTTAGGTAATAACATTAGAGCATAAAGATAATTAATCTTTGGATGCCGAAAGAATAATTTTTTTAACAAGTTTTTTCTCTCTGGTAGGTTGTAAGTGATTAACATACATATTAAAATTGTTAACAAGTCTATATATAATATCATTTGTATTTAAAAGTGTGCACAAAAAGGTGGGTTACGGCTATTAAAAGAAGGAATTTTAATGCCAGTAACATCAAATATATGAGGACATATAAGATTACCATAATAACAATGGAAGACAAAAATGGCATCTAAGATCTTTCTTCTAGTTGATAATGAACAAAGGAGGGAATTTAGATCTATGTTATTGATGGTATTTAATTTTTTGTTAATATAGTCAGATACTTTAGATTGAATCCTGTCAAGCTTTTCAATATCAGTGTTATTGATGCTATTCCATATAATAGAACCATATTCAAGTTTTGATCTTATTAGAGCTGTATAGAGGGAGAGAATAGAGTCAATATTGGAGGTGTTAAAGGTGATAAATTTAATTAGACCAAGTATTTTGTTAGATACCGAGATAATGTTTTCAATGTGAAGATGAAAAAATAGTTTTTGATCCAGTAAAATTCCTAGGTCTTTGACATGTTGAGATTTTTTAATAGGTGAGTTATCAAGTTTGTATTCATATTGCAATGGGTAGGTTTTTCTAGAGAAGGTAATGATAGCAGTTTTTTCCATGTTTAGATTGACCAAATTATTTGTGCACCAATTTGCAATTTCTGTAATATCACATTGTAGTAGATAGCTGTCATGATATGAAGAGATTTTTCTATATATCTTTAAGTCATCGGTAAAAAGAGTGCCAACTGAGTTCTTTAATCCAGATATTATATCATCAATGTAGATATTGAAAAGTAAAGGAGATAGTGTGCCACCTTGCGGGACGCCAGAAGGAGTTGGGTGGAGATCTGAACTTATATTCTGTACTGAAACATAAAAGTTTCTGTTATTTAAATAGCTTGTTAACCATGATAAATATTTATCACTTAGCCCAATTTTGGAACATTTGCTTAGTAGTATTTGATGATTAACAGTGTCGAAAGCTTTAGCTAAATCAAAGTAACAAACATCTACTTGACCACGTGTGATGACTTCTGAATAAATAGGATTAAGAAAGGAGACTAAGTTTGTCATGGTTGTTTTACCTGTTCTGAACCCATGCTGTGAATCAGACAATCTATTATTTACGTTAAACGCTAAGTGTTTAAATATTCTTTTGTCAAAAATTTTGGCAAATCCATTTAACAGGGATATAGGCCTATAATTTGAAACAATAGAAGTTTTGCCCTTTTTGTGTACAGGAATAACCTTGGCAATTTTCCATTTATCAGGGTAGATGCTATTTAGAATACTGAAATTATATATATGCTGTAAGAGAGGAGCAAGGATTAAGGAGCAACCTTTGATGATAAAATTTGGTATGTTATCAGGTCCTGTGGACAATGTAGATTTTAAGGTTTTTATACTCCATAGGACTAAACTAATCGAGATATTAGACATTGGAATATTGTATGAACAACAAGGAGATATGTTTTGGTTATTTGTGTTATTTGTAGTAACATAGACACTTGAAAAATATTCAGCAAAGGAATTTGCAATTAAATATTTATTATTATCCGTAGTTGAGTTATTAATTTTAATTGAGGGATGCTGACTATAACCCTTTCTCATTATTTTAACATAATTCCAAAATTTTTTAGGGTTTTGCTTAAAAACATGTTAGGAAATAAAAGAATGCATTTTGAAAATTTTATAATGTGTTTTTCTTCAGAAAATTGACTCCTTCAAAGCTACCTAAAATAACTGTAAACATTACCTGTAATGTAAATATACCTAGTGCTATAAATTTGTTGGTATGCTTTAATTATAAAAGACTGTTTTCCACAAGTGATATACCTGATTCTGTTGTTGCGACCGTACTGTTTACCATAGGCGTGCACAGGACTTCAGTATTGGTGGTGCCAGATTACACAACAGCCCTGTCATTCATGGACCCCGAGCCTAAAGCGGGGGATCCGGGGGTCCTCCCCCGGAAGAATTTGGATTTGAAAGCGCAAAATGGTGCTATTTAAGGTGTTTCCGAACAAAAACATTAAATACACAGATGTAAAAATTTTAACATTTTTTATGACAAATATGGCTTTGAACGTTATAATCACCAGGAAAACTACTAAACGATTTACAGTTTTAAGCTTTGTTGAGCCATAAAGTAAATTGCACAAATTGTTTGCACGGAATTCATGCTGGTGGCTTTGAAAAACCGTACTTACATGTTTTCTGAAGACTCCAAATAAATGCTAGAAAAAACTTTCTCAAATGTTAAGTTTTAAAATCAACAAATCAAGGGAGTTTTTGTAACATACCTTAAATATTTAAAATATTAAAATAATAAAAATACACAAATAAGAGTAGGCAAAAGTTTTAACTTTTGGAATACAAAAAAAAAATGTTTTGTCGGCGACTGCATATAAGTCATCGAGTAGGCCTATCCTTTTAACTAACTAAACCCTCTCTCTTTTTTTAAATAAACCCTGGCGGACGGCGGCTATTATTCCGTGCGCCTGCCGAGTGGAGTGAACAGTGGACACCGAACGCGCATTCTATGTAATTCGAGGAGAACTAGAAGTATTTACATTTCAGAAGTTTCGTAGCCGTGGCCCGCGTGTACAACACAAGTAATTGCACCTGGCTTGTTTCCGTGTGTATAGTTGGTTCGATTGATAATTGATATACTGATAGTGTTATGAGCACATATCTGTAACTCGACACGATTGGAAAACATATTTTTTTTGGAAATAATACTGTTTTTTGTAAGTATGTATTATTTCTGCTTGTAAAAAACAAAATAACGTTAACCCTAATGGTGGTGCCAAGGCACCTGTGGCACCTACCGTGCGCACGCCTATGCTGTTTACATGAGGCTAGCTTCAACTTGATCCAGGGTGGTTCTCCAGAGATTCTTAAGGAATATAGCATAGCTAAGGCAGTTGTTAATGTTACTACATTATAGCAGCGGCCAAGACTGTTTTTTTTACCCAAATTTGTGTTCCATTTCAAGTATACGTCGAAAAATATTAAGACTGTTTTTTACCCTATTTTGTGTTCTATTTCAAGTACATATAAATTGAAAAATATTGTTCTCAGCTAATGAAATTCCATTATAGAGTTGCTGTAGTACGAACTGGTTAAAATAAATGTCAGAAAGGAAATAAATATATTTTTAATTTTTATTTGCTTTTTTCTGGTGCATTCCTCTCGTAATTTAAATAACAGAATTTGTTGCCCATGCCATTGTTTAGTTATTTGCTTCTGTTACATTTTTTTTTTGTGTTAACTGTTTAGAAGAACTACATGTGCTGCCAACATGTAAAAAAAATTTACCTGCTTTAAAGCAATTTTATTTAATTGATATTTATTGAAACATGTTTATAACATTTTTCTAATTGTAACCGGGAGCATTATCAGGCACCTACCTTATAACAACTAAATGTGTTGGGGGAGGGGAAAGCATGCCATAAAAGTTGACTTAAGTTTTTATTCCCAACTAATATTACAAAGACTAAAGTATGGTAAAAATACATATTTTTACTTTTTTTTTTTGCCACTCGTAAATAATTATGTAAATATGTAGTGTACGGATTAGCGCCAAAAAAAATCGTACAAATCTGAAATAACTTTCATTATATGCTCTTTTACGTCCTCTTTTCATAACCGCCTGCGGAGATAAGAAATTCCAATTACTTTTGGAGATATTGCCATTCTTATTTTGCGAAACAAGACCTATGTAATCATTCGACCGTAGCCATTTTATATTTTGCCGTGTGCGCATGAATGCCCAAATAACAGAAATTTTCTGTTAGGTAAGGTTAGTTACATTATAAATACTTCAAATTAAACGGAAATTAAAAATAATATCAATTTATTTTACTTGTATAGTTTTAAGTATTTATGATGTAACTAACCTGAACTAACAAAACGGGACAAAGGTAGATTAGGTCAGGTCAGCTACATTATAAATACTTTGAAACTGAATGGACATTAAAAATAATAAAATTAATTTTAATGGTTGTTTAGTTTTAAAGTATTTATAATGTAGCTGACCTAACCTAACAAACCGGAACAAAGGATTAACAGTAGGAACGAAGGTAATTTTTTAAAGCATAAAAATTTGAAACGTTAAAAACTCACCTAAGTTGAAGGCGGCCTATTGGTTCATTTGAATATTGGCCTATCACGAACTATCACGTGACAACATTATCAAAAAAAAAAAATTGATACTCGTAAACAAAAAACAATGGTGATAGCAGTGTGAATGTGCAGGTATAGTGATTAAAATTTAAATTCCATATCTCAAAAAGTAATTGGAATTTCTTATCTCCGCAGGCGGTTATGAAAAGAGGACGTAAAAGAGCATATAATGAAAGTTATTTCAGATTTGTACGATTTTTTTTGGCGCTAATCCGTACACTACGTATTTACCATAAATTCTACTGTGGGTGATTTTGTTCAGGATGTACATAGCAGAAACTGAAGGAAATAGACTTATGTGCTTTTGACCGGGTATGTGCTTGACTGTGTACTTCATATACTTGTGATAAAAAAAAATCAGTAATTTTGACTTAATATGATTTTTCCAACTGACTCTAGAATTAATATTTTCCTTGTTTTGTGCCCATTTAACTCTACTTTTAGATATCCTTAACCATAATGTGGCTTTTTAGTTCTGATATTATTCATTCACATTTAGGTCATTTTCAATTGCTAATTGGTATGCTAGTGCATTTGCTAGGAAACTAAGGAAGGTACTTGCAATGTAAAGAATTGTGCTATTATTAGCAAAGAAAGTAAATAAAATAAACATTGTGTGGTTAACATCTCTAGTATTAGTTTTAATACTCTGGTTTACTATTGCAAAACAAAACACATTTGTCATGTTGCAATTTTTTTCCCCCTGTTAATAGCAGATTATTTACAAAAAAACATGGTTTGAGTAACTGCATGATATTCATTTTATACATTTTTTCTCTATGCTGGTTTGTTTTGTGTCATCAAATGCTTAGGTACTGGGTGTTTTTTGTTCTTAGGTTAAATGTTCGATTCCTACGTTCGGTTGTTCCAGCTGCGAAGCTTGATGACTTTGTAATAAAAAATGAACCTGTTTTACGTAAGTTAAATCAGTCTTTGCTCTAGTAAGATTTATTTTGTATATAGCTGTCCATAAAAAACCAATAAACCATATTAAACTTAATAGCATGCTTTGGTTTAGTTACTTACTTCCTTGGGAAAACATGCTTTGGGAAAGAATATTAGTTATATTTGCTATGTTTGTACATGTCTTGTATGGGCTGATGAAAATAAACACACAAACTAATATTTTCTTAAAATTGTATTACCAACCTATTATTTGTAGATATGGTTGATTTTTCTATTGCATGGCCACTCCAGGTTTCATTAGTAGTTTTTCGTGTTCTTGAACAAGAAATATTGACAATATTAATACCTCTCAAAAGTAACATTTTATTTTCATTTTAAGCATGCTTTCAAACAACAATTTTTTTTTTCATATTTATGGTTTTGACTGCTTAGTATTCCTTCCCCTCCTTTCCCCTCCCCTCTCCTCCTTTCCCCTTCCTACCCCCCTCTTCCGCCCTTCCCCGCCGCGCCACCAGCGCACTCTGATGAGAGTTGTTCTCGGCCTATATATTCTCGGCCCCGGGCTTAATCGTGGCAGTCTCTCGGTCGTCTGACTCAAAGGCTGTCACTGTGGGCTGGCGTCGCGTTGTGGTATGTACTCGGCTGTGAAACTTAGCTTCTGTAATTAGTATGTTCTCTTATTCTTGTCTGCGCATTGTGGCCACGCTTTCACCCTTGTATTTTTGCCATGATTTGTAATGTTTGTAAGCCATCTTGGACCCTTCAGGTCATTGCTTGAATTTAGTTTATTTTGCTCACGCCGAGTACTACCTGTAGCTTGCGTAATATTTTCTGCGGTTGTATATGGGCACGCCACGATGGCATTGGACACTTCTTGTCAAGCCGCGTCGTAATTGTAATTTTAATTGTAATTTCTTTCTTGCTGTTGCTTTCAGCGTAGCGGCCCATAGTATTTGTGCTACTTCTAACGCTTCGCCACCTTGCCCACTTTATCTCCACATTGTTTTGACTTGTATGAATGATTCCTGCAGGAATGCACGAGGAATGCATAGTTATTGCTAATTTGCTTGTAAACGACTTATATATATATATATATGCATGTTATATGTTTTGGCTCTATATTTTTATAAATAAATTGTTATTTTTGCACACGATTTATATTATTTCTTACAGCACCAGCCCACCATTGCCGTGGGTCTTAATGTAAAGACCCCTTGCTGTTTTCTCCGTTTTCAGTTGTGACCCCCTCCCGCGGCTACAGTTTTATTATATAAAAATAATATATTTTTCATCAGACACTTACACCTTCATCAATAATAATTAGCAGATTTTCCTGTGAATTTTCCTATTAATAAATTAGTTATTGACACAATAATTGTAGATCATGCATCCTATGAAGGCAATCCGTAGTGTCGGCCATACTCTTTTAAATATAGCACAGAATGGAAATTACTTAAATCCTGACAACAGCAATTTTTTGCTTAATTTGTGTTTTTTTCTAGTTTTCTTCTACAGACATACATGTGCTAAGCAATGGCGTATGTCCAAAAGCTTGCATCAAGTCATGGAAATTACTGTTAAACATATTTTTGTTGTTAGCTTAATGTGTTAAAAGTAACTCTTTATTTACATGCCATAATTTGACAAAAATGTTTTAAATAATATTGAAGGCTTGGAAAAATTGAAAAAAAAAAAATTGATTGTTCACTAAAAAAAAGTGTATGTAGCACCTATGTTCCATGAATTGGGGTGGTAAAGTCTGTGTTATAGCATTGTGTTTATAATGAATATTCAACCTCATTATTTAAAGGAGGGACTTAATAAGGATTTTAAGCTTGGCTTACACATGTTTTGTGATACCTTTGCACGATCAAGTTTTTATGCCAGAATAAAACATGATACTTAAGTATTATGTTAAATTTAACTTATAATTCTCTTTTTGTGTTAACTTGAGCTCAAATGTATCATTACAGTTCTTGTTGACTTGTCACATCTGGTTTCATCAACGGTGCAAGCAACAAATATATATCTACTGAATAGATTTTCAGTGCAGGAAATACCGGCTTTGCCTACTTAGATATACAGTATGTCCTCTATTTACGTTGTACCGATTTACGTCGTTTCGGATTAACGTCGCTAATGTTTGAGTACTCATGTTTCAATTTAAGTTGTCGCCGATTCACAATAACGTTGTTTACAATGACTGTAAATCTTTATTTTAACCAAAACACCGTACATAATTCGTTTATAATTCTTTGTTTCCTTCGGTAGTTAATTTATGCTATGTAGCGTAAGCTACACGGTCACCGCCTTATCTTATCATACATCATGAGGGACGCTTCCTGCTCTCCGCTGCTCTCCGCGCGGTGATGCAATACTACCAGCCCGCCCGCTCGGCTACCCACGTATCTCGCACGTAGAAGTGTTATCTACTTCCCGCAACGACACAGCATTTTCTCCTACCCCTTCCGGCCGACCTTGGGCCGTGGCAGGCCGGTGGCATGAAACATGGCTCATTTTGCGTTGTTTCTATTTACGTCGCGGTTTTCAGGAACGTAACCCCGACGTAAACCGAGGACTTACTGTACCACAGCATAATGGCATTACTCTGCGTGACATGAATGTCAAAGGGATTGCTCCCCCTTTTATTTGTTAACCCAGCACTCTTAGCCGTTAGGCCCTGCCGGCCTGGGGCCCCCATACGTCGTACACGCGAAACAGGAGAGGTGTTGGAGATCCAGCTATGTCCAGAGGCTGAGGCTACCCATCCCAGCTTAGACACCACCTTCACCCCCGCCTCGCTCAGCTAACCAGACAGTTGCCTGCATCCTAAGCCCTTAGACGTTATCAGCACTGCTGGCGCCTACCCCGATCTCCCACATCACACTGGGACCCCTCAATCACCCAGTGAACCCTTGGTCCTGTGGAGGACTATCCAACCTTTGGTAGCTGTCCAGGCTAGTACCGGAGCTGTGTCGTCGCTCACAACGTTGACTCCGCATCGGGCTAGAGAACCCTTGGAGCCTGCCACAGCAAAATGGCATTACTCAGCCTGACAATAGATCAGCTGTAGAGGGGAGCATGTTAATGGATGCTGGCTACAGGACAGAAGCAGCTGCTACGGCTGAGTAGCTCAACAATCGCTCTCCGTGCGAAGCAGTGAGGGAACTTGTCCCGTTTGAAGCCTGGATGGCTCCCAGCTAAACCTTGGTGATCTGAGGATTTTTGGTTGCCTAGCAATGTTGCAAGTGCCCAAGGAAAGACGTAATAAGTGGGATGCAATGTCACGGAAACTAACTTTGTCGGTTATCCAAACAGCATGAAAGTTCTTCGTCTTGCTGATCCAGCAAAAATAATAAAGCTGACCATCAGCCAAGATGTAGTGCTAAAGAAGCAGGAAACAGTTTCAACAAACTTGCAGCAAGAAAGTGGAAACACTGAAAAACAGGAGGTGTCAACAATTATAACAAATAATTTTTTTAATTTATATGTTCTCAGTTTTCGATAAGAATTTTTTTTTTCTAAACAAACAGAGAGTGGTGGAACATCCATTTAATGATAATCCGCTGTATATATTTGAAACCCAAGATGAGGACGTACTGAGCAGTAAAGAAAATTTTGATGTTACTGTTGAAGTGCAATCCAAAAAAAAAGTATCACGTGGGGAAAATCCAATTGTTAAACCAGATTTTGTATTATATTTTGCAACTAGTTACTTAAAATGATAATTCACTTTCAATTACAATGAAAAGATTTTGTGTGACTCTCAATCCACAACTTACTAGTTTTGTTAGGTAGTATTTTACACCCTTTCTTATCGGTACTTTGAAAATTCATACTTGATAATAACTGATTTGTAAATGCAGTTTTCAGAGGGCCAATACTAATTGAGAGTGACTAAGAAGAACTATTTACAGATATTTGTTTTTACCATCCTTTACAAAAAAAACTGAAGTTCTTTTTTGGAATTCCGCCACACAACCATTTTCCTTACCTCTGAATCATACTTTTTCTCATTCTTGCCAATATGAAATATTTCTGTCTTTGTATATTGCAGCTGTGTTCAGCACATATTTCTGTCTGGGCTACCTCGCGGTCAATACAGTATATGTATAAAAAGTACGGTGTATGTATAAAAAGTACAGTATATGTATAAAAACAGTTGGAGCTGCTAAGCTTCCATTTTCTTGCCTTTTGTTAGATGTGTATGGAAGATTTCTTGTAGTCTTGTTTCTGTTCACTTTCCAGTTTGTAGGATTATATTCGTACCACTGATATTACTTCTTGGAAGAGTTTTTGTTGCCAAAGTATTTGTACCCCCTGGTTGAACTGTTTGTTTAGACTCAACAGTCTTTCTCTCTTCAGCAGCATTGTAATATCAATAGCATTAAGATATTTTGTATAAATTTGTGCTGATTACCTTCAGATGTAGATGGGTGTATGTTATCTTCTTGCATTTTCTTATTTCAAGTGGGTGTAACCTCATTATCACTATCACTATAGCTAAATGATACATCAGCAGTTAGAAACTGATTCTTTTTTCGTTTACAAATCACTTCCTGAAGGAAAATACTCTGGCTCTCTGTCTGAATCATAAAGTACTTTGTCTGCAATTGAATTTAAACTGCTTTCTGAAAGATCAATGTTAGCATTGTTTTTGTTTGCAATACTGTCATTTTTGCTCTGAATTCTTGGTCTCCTGTTGTCTCTACTTCAAAATTTCACCCTTGGCTAGAACATCATATTTTTTATATGGTTGAAGTAATCATTGTTGTACGAACATGTAAGGACGTGGGTATTTCTACCAAACATGGAGAGTGATTTTCTGTACTCTTGGGTGCAGTATCTAATTATATGTAAAAATTGGGCTTGGGTGGTTTTACTTCTAAACCTAAAAATTAATGCAAAAAATTTAACATTTCTTTGGGAAACTGTGTTTTAAATTCAGTCTGAAATACTAAACTGTGAAAAGAGCACCTTGCTTTACCAAATATGATAACAAATAAAGCTTGAACTGTAAGATTAAATATTGCTCTATAAGCATTTTTGGACAAGCACCAAATGATCCCTTTAAAAGCAGATTGCATTAAATGAGAGTACTTGAAATTTTATGGAACTATTCAGTTTGCAAGCCAGTGATTCGTTCTGTGAGGAATGCATCAGAAAAGTGACAAGAGGCACTAATAGATCAACAAAGAAGAGATCAGTCCCTAGTGAAGGAAAAGAAGGCAGACAATTAAAAGAGCTAGAAAGTTCCAAAAAGAAAATCCACGAGTAGACTAAAGAAGAAATACATAAAATTGAACAAAAGATATTACAGCTAAAGATAATATCTTAATATATAAATAAAATTGTAAGTCATTTCTTTAATATTTGATTTTTATGTGGCCTGCAGTAAATTTTATTTATAGAGGTATAAATTAGTGTGCTTTTAAAATAAAACTTTTCTAAAACAGTTCAAATAATTAGTCTGGTTTAGCTGAGACTGATACTTTAGGTATCCAGAAAGAACTTGACAATTTCACAGACTGAAAATGTATGCAACTATTAAGAGTAAGTTATAACTGTTGTACTAATTCCATGTTATTTCCAATAGTTAGACAAATGTTCCAGTATGGTTGTAATTGTAATTTTTCAGCTCGTGTAGGCCAATTTGCTTGAAATGTTTTATTTTTCTTTAACATTTGTGCATGTTCGCTTTTGCTTATCATCCTGTGATATAAAAAAAGTTCTAACAAAATTGCACTAAAAGGTACTAAAAAAAGTCCTGATTGGTTTACATATATTTGTAGACAGCCTGTTATAGTGAATGTGTCCATTGTGTTATATAACTTTTTTGTATTGTAGAGTACCTGAAAGGAAGTAGGGAACGAAGAGACCTGGAAGATGCACTCAGGGACACAGCAGGAAAATGTGAGGATGTTCCTATTATTATTGGTGGAGAAGAGATTAGAACGAACGATGTTCATTACCAAGTAATGGTAAGTAAAAAAAAAAAATTAATTAAAAATTGTAAAAGGTTATTTGGTACGTGTTGTATATGTACATTATTTATGTTTGTAAACTTAATTTATAAATAGGCTTAATCCCAAATAAGATTTGTACTTCAATGGTTAAATAGTATTCATGTTAATAATGTTCGTAGGCTTTCTCTGCTATTGTCTAAGGTGGCTTGACTTCTGGGTTGTAGTCGTGTTTTTGGCGAATTATTCACTACAACCCAGAAGCCAAGCTACTTTAGTATTCATGTTAGTTTCTTAAATTCTGAACAATATTATAGCCGTCAAAATAAAATGAAAACGTGCAAATCCTCTCACATAAAAAAGTACTGAATCAAGTCGTGAGTTGTTGCTGTTTGTCTGTTCTTATGTTCTTAGTGTCGTTTCCCCAACCTCTCATTGGCACAAGTACAACACTGGGGTTGGGTAATTGCAAAGGTACAAATCAAATTCCATAAATATTTTAAATAATAAATTTTTACACTGCCAAAGAAGTACGGCACTGAACCTAAACCTGAGTCTTACTTCTAAAAGCAGTTTCCTCCATGACATGAAGAATACTGTTAATGCTAGGAACCTTTTGCTAGAAAATAAATGAGTAAATAAGTTGCATTCACCAAAAATATATTTATATAAAAAGGTTTTGTGTGTGTATGTACACACACACAAATACACACACATATGCACACAAAAAAGTAGGCCTGCATTGACAAACAGCTGCCGTTGCGAAGGTCTGAAAATCTATATATAAAATTGGATTTTGGTATGTATGTGTGACGTTGATAAACACCGTTTGAGCTTTGGCCATGAAAGTTGGCACATCATGTTTTTTTTTTTGAGAAGGTTTTTATGATATCCATTTTTTTGTAACTCGCCGCTAGATAACACCGCAGAACATTAACTTCTAAACCATTCAACCGATTACCATGAAAATTGGTATACATAGATATTTGAACACTGAGAATATTTTTGCGATATCCTGTTTGATATGACTCGCCACAAGATGGCGCTGTGGTGCATCAACTTCTAAACCGTTCAACCGATCGCCATGGGTAAACAGAAAATCATAGGTCATAGACATACAAACAGCAGTTGTGTGTCATTTCTCTATGTCCACCACACTGTCATATAGCGCTATCCATTTTGCTTTATCTCGTGGACAATATAATATCACCCTGTGTTCAGCCCGGGCAATGCCAGGTACTGCAGCTATGAAAATTGTTATATTGTGATTTTTACTGTCCTTAATCCTCAATAACAACAAATTGCGATTGTGACTGTGATTAGTATTGGTGAGCGAGTTTAAAATGGAATACCATTTCAAACAAGCTATAGATTCTAGGTTACATAGAAACCATCCATTTGAGATATATAGAGGTAAATAAAAAAACCAGGGCAGGATGTCTGTCTGGTTCTGCTAGTCATAATATAAATCTTCAAAATTATTTAAGCATTTCAAACTACTCATTAAAAGGCAGCTAAAATACTTAAACATTATTTCTATTCGTGCCGTACATCACTGCATTGAAGAAACGCAGGCTGAGACAAAGTTTAACAAACAGTTTTACCACTGAAAACAAACTTAACAAGTCTTTACAGAAGCACAAAGCAAAGAAAAACATTACAAATCTCTAATGCAGTCCAGTTACACCGAGCGCCCGTCCTTAACCTCTTGCTTTCCTAGCAACGACGTTATACCAATAATAATAAATATAAATTTCATTACTCCGTGAAAATTTCTTACCTACAGTTAGAATACAATACTAAAAGTTACTGCTTGTCCCGCTCACAAAATTTTATTTCCACTACCAGTTTGTGTTCAAATTCACAGTCGCTATATGCCGCTCAATGTAACTTTCACCAAACATTTAGTTTTTATAAGCATAGATGTTATGTTCACAAATTGCCTTTTGACTTATCGCTTATACAAAGTTTTCTTTGGGAGAAGAGGGTTGCATTCAAATTGTCTATGAAAAACATGCTACTTTTGCACACTGCCTTCAAATATAAATCTTAACACAGTACTGTTAAATGTTAAATTAATTTGAACAAATTATCAGGAATATTGAGAAAAAAAACCCATGAACTGCAACACAAAATATGGTAATGAAAACATGTTGCTAATATAAGAATACCTTCAAAATAGGCAAACAGCTGATATTTGTGTGTTACCACGAAACTTAACCAAGTACCTACTGAGAGATCAGAAAACTAAATAATTTTCCTACGCAATTGTTTCATAAATGGGAAGGGTAAATGATTGAAAATGATTAAAAAAATTGGCCTTCAAAAAAAAAAAAAAGGACCATACTAACTTCTAGTTTGCTAAAGTAGTTCTAGCAGTTTTCATTCTTGATCCCAAATGCACTGCAGATTTCTTGTACGGAAGACAATTCATCTGTTCAGATCTGTGCACACCCAGCTGCCACTTTTTGCTGATGTTTGGCTGGTTGCGTTTGCGTCTCCCCCTGTGCACACGGCCGACCTCACTGTTTGCCGAACGTGAAGCCTCTCCTCCCTTGCATTTGGCTGATACCCGCACCGTCTGTAAAACACCGTGTCAGTGTGACGTTACGTGTGTTTGCAGGTGTGCTCACAAAAAAAATTTATGCGTACAACATGTAAAAGATTTTACAATTTGCATTAAATTTACTGCAAAAATCAAGATTACTAACGTATAATATACCAAAAATTTGGCAGCCGACCAAAATGAAAATATGAATTTAACCTGTAAAATAGAAATTGAAGGGTCTACTGACTTCACTGCTGCCAAAGTATGAATAATAAAATGGCTATTGTCTCGGTTATTTTATGTGTTTAATTTATGGCCCATTGCTTTATCTATTTCATTGGTTTCCGTGTTCAAGTTATTATTTCACGGTCTGTGTTATTCCATTGATATCTTTATTAATTATCTTTTAATTGTTTTAACAAGTCCAAAATACTAACTGCAAAAATTAAAAAAAAAAAAAAAAAAACTTGCAAGCACCAAGGGTGTGTAGTTCAGTACACATGAATATATTTCAAGAGGAGCCAATGTCCAGTAAAAAAATCTAACGTGCCTATTTAAGTATGTAGGGGCAATGACAATATGAAGGGGTGAGGACGCAACTCCTTGCAACAGGCATGTTAACCAACCTTTGTGCGACACCAGTTGACATGAGGGTGGACCTGAATACATGGATACAAAGAGCGGAGTGCCACGCCGGATACCTTTGTGTGTGCGATGCAACGTTCTGCATTGTGGCCAGTGGTTGTCATCGCATGCTTCAAGCCTCCTGTATGTTTGTGAGGAGTGTCAGCACCCAAATATCCATGTGAATGCACTGTGTGCCGAGTAGTTACGGCAGCCTACCTGCTCAATCCACATTTCCATCATCATTTTCTCTCTTGAAATGTGGTCCATTTGTGCTGATCCACTCTATCCTAGTATTTGTCATTTATTTGAAAATACCTGGGGCCATTTCACAAAAGTACACGTCTGTAAGCAACAAGTAAAATTTTACAAGTGTGTGAAAATATCCAGTTACAAGTCTTTCACAAAAGCACTCTCGTAAACTTTATGACAAATGAATTTTTACAAGTTTACAAGTGATTTACTTGTAAATAATTATAGGAGGTTTTCACGCCGCTGTCAGAGTCAATGAGTTTTTGCTGCGTCAAGTGAAGAGTTGAACTCTTCACTTTTGTAGCGGCTAAAACCCACAATCAAGAAACCTTATTTAGTTTTTGGCTATAAAAACCCATGGTTACTGATAATCGTAGCTTACAAACATGATGTTTAGGTACTAATAATTTTTTGCCAACTTACCTAGTTGGGTTACATTTTGATTTACAAGTTTACTAATAATTCTGCTAGAAATATGTTATGGTCTAGTTCTTCCCTTACTGAGTAAAAATAAACAACAAGGTGCGTGTACTTTTATGTACATGCATCAGAAGTTATACATATTTTTGATGTCATGCACTAGACATTTATAAATTAAAACCTACATGAAAAATTATCAAAATTTGATAGCATAACATTTGTAACTGAAAATTTATTTTACAACACAAAGGATATAGAGTTAATTAAAAGTATACTATGTATACATATAAACTGTACTCTGTACTGCCTATGCTTTATGTGGTTTAAAGAGACCTCTGTTTTTAGAGAGATTAATTTGATTACAAAAATGTAATATTTTATTTCATAAATTAAAATAAGTGGTGGATGAGGAAATGGAAGTGTTTTTTTTTTAAATCAAATGTAACAGTAATTTTTATCTTATTTTGAATATCAAGTGTGCAAAATTTCGTCAAGAAGCACTAAACTTTTTATTTAAGCATTGGGGATGTGGGAGGATGAGATTTTTTAAAATCTTATGTAGACAGTGATTTTCATTACTCTTTTTTCAGAAGTAAATGTATACAATTTCTGTCAAGTGTGCTAAGTTACATCAAGAATAACAAAATTATACTTAAGTGGTGAGAAAGATACAATCTTTTTCTAAATCTCTTGTAGACTGCGTTTCCTTGTTTTTCAAAATTAGCTGTAGACAGTTATTTTGGTGAAGTGTGCAAAATTTCACCAAGCACTAACAAAATTCAGTTGCAAGAGATGGGAAATGATGATGGGGTGGTTTTTTGAAATCTCGTGTGGACAGAAATCCACCTCTTTTTTTAAAACTATGTAGACATTAAATTTAATTTTACATTGTTCATTTTGGGCATAATTTTGATCCTGAAGTATCATAATTCTGCTTTATTAGGCTGGGAAAGGGTAAGTGGGTGGTTTTTTGAAATCTCACGTAGACAGAAATCCACTTTTTTTTTTTTTTTTTTTAAACTATATAGGCAGTAATTTTAATTTTACTTTATTCATTAGTTGGGCAAAATTTCATTCAGAAGTACCAAATTTGGTAAAAGAGTTGGGTTTTGCTTTTGGAAATTCTAATTTAGACGATGACGTTCCTCTGTTTTGTAGATAAAGTTTGCAAAACTTCATCCAGCTTGGAATAAAAATGTAGATTAGTATAAAAAACAAACATTTCTAAACACTACTTTCTAATGTATGTATTGTGTGTAATGTATGTCTTGTATGAAATGTATGTATTGTGTTTAATGTATGCAGTGTATTTGTATGTAATGTATGTAATATCTCCAAACACACACACACATATATATATCCAATGTATCACTCCTATTTTGTTTATATGATTAATTTTTAATATAAAAAAATCAAGTTTCTTTGCTTAA
Organism: Bacillus rossius redtenbacheri; assembly: GCF_032445375.1. Lineage (NCBI taxonomy): Eukaryota > Metazoa > Arthropoda > Insecta > Phasmatodea > Bacillidae > Bacillus > Bacillus rossius. The sequence goes on from NC_086331.1 coordinate 132,208,486, forward strand.
ATGGTGTAAAATAACAAAACCAATGGCATGTGCTATGTATGAACAGTTAATATAACACTTGGTTAAAGAAATTGTCGTACTCGGGATGTAAGGGAACGAACAAATGAAATGTCGGAGTGGGCGCCACCACGTGATGTGGGCACGTGAACCCGGCGGAGACTCCCTTCAGGGCGTGACGTGACCCGTGTAGGGCTAGGCTCGGTTCCCTTAGCACGCGATATCGCTCCAGTGGGCTCTTCAGGCGTCCCACACGCCTCGAGGTTCAGGAGCAGGGACACGTGGTCACTCGACTAAAAATAACACGTTCGACGTACTCCTTTTATTCCAGCAACGTTACAACACGTCTCCAATCGCGCTACACCTACATACACTATGAAACTGTTAATAATGCCAATGGCGGGAGAGAATAAGTTTACAGGCTGACCAGGTCACCTCGTGGCCTGGCCTCGTGAGTTTAGGACGCGGTTCGTGGTTAAATGTTGGAATTGAACTTAAATATTTATTAAAATGAGTCGGCCACCCGGAGTAGGCCTCGCAGATACAAAAAGGTTTTAAAAATTATAAAAAGTCCGGCGGATGTTAAGAGATCAATTGATTAAGAAAAATATGAAGTTGCGCGGTGCTCACCAAGCATCCTACCCCGGGTGACGAACGGAAGCGACTGAAGAGGCCAGGGCAGCATGGCGGCCGGAAAGCGCTGGATTTACAGTTAGCCTCTCCTGTTATTTATTACCACTTATTTAACTAAAACAAATACACTAAAATTCTATAATAAAATTATAACAAGGTTTCCTTAATTATTTATGTTGAGTATTAATTATTTTAATTAATGTTATGGTTCAAACTAGTTGCGGGTAGTTCCATTGTCTGCCGCGTGGGGCGCTGCGCCGTCCTTACAACTAGCACTTAAAACATAAACACTTAGGGAATATTATTTAAAGAAAAGACAGGTAGCAATTACGTAAACATTAAAATTGAATGATAAAATAAAAGGGGTCGTGGCACAGACTCTACTCCCGCCTCTTGTCGGCAGCCTCACACACACACACACACACACACCTACCTGCACACGGGGCGGGAGGTTTGAAATAGAGGGTGTTGGTGGGAGGAGAGGGGTGGCGACGGCGTGAGGCACATCGGGCTTAGGGAGGGCGTAGCCCCGGTCGATGTCAAAGTAATAAGTAATAATACATTCTTCTTAAATTTACTGTTTACAATGCAATTATAAGTTGTAATATATATATATATATATATATATATATATATATATATATATATATATATATGATGGATTCAAACCTGGAAACTTTGAATTACAATACTAGGCAAGTAACCACTGAGCTAAACTGACCTGGTATTAAACGTTCAAAGAATTGTGAGTTATTAATGGTGTTATTCCAGGATTACAATGTAATTAAAAGTTCCAATTTTTTTCATTATTTAATTCTTAAATATTATGAATTGTATTCCAGGATTGTTTTGCCATCACAAAGATTTATTTAGCGCACCGATACGTTTGATACGTCTCCTGAAGTTTATGAAAGCGAATATATACAAGTTAATGCCGCCAAATGCAGTAAGCTTGTGGGTACACCATAAATGTACATGGGCATTAAACTTTAAACTGTTAAACTTTTGCGGCATGTTGCACGCGTATATAGTTGCATTTGTGTTACATAGGTACTACAATTTCACCTTGAACGTGCCTAAAGTAATATAGCTTCAAAAATGCAGATAAAGTAGAATCATAAATAGATTTATAGAGCAACTAAACAATAATAACTAATATCTCTACATTAATGAAATGAGGTTGTATTGCCAAAACTTCTTAGTTACCAGCTTTTTTATGTTGCTAAATCTTGTTAGTTAGGAGTGGATTAATTGAATAATATTGTGTTTTATTAGTGTACCAACAACACTTGTCACACACAACTGAAACTTTATTTTTTAGTGACAACTTTAGAAACTCTATTTGATATTCCTGTTCTTAACAACTTATTTTTATACGATTTACTTATAGATTATGTATCCCACCTTTATTGTGTTCATTTAAAACCCACAATCATTTTCCAAATTTTTCTTTCATTGTAGTCTTTAACTGTTAATTTAGTAGTCAAATGTGAACCAGAAGGAGGTAAAGCTTGGCAAGAGCTATACTCTTTTAACTGGTTTTGACTAAGAGTGCCTTAGAAGGACAAGTGAACATGTTTATCAACCAATTTGTACTATTTATTTGGCAATTTTGTCTGTATTATCTTTTAGTTTTGATCTATAATCTGATGTGTATTTGTTTCTTAATGTTTTTTTTTTATTTGTTACAGCCTCATAATCATAAAAAAAAGATAGCAAAATTCCACCATGCTTCTGCTGTGAGTATTTCTTTTTCTTTTTATATTTAATTTATGTGACATGTGGGTTAGCGTTGGATGATAGTGTCGTTCTTTACAATTTCTTGTTTTTTTTCCGAGCTGTTTGCATCTTCAATAATAATCATTATTACTCATTTTCTTAGTGCAGCGAATTCAGGTAACACTGAGGTGGTGAAAGCCGCAAGACATTTGGAAGTTTCACGACGTGTATTCTGTGTTGGTTTTCCATTGCATCCTGCAGTATTTAAGCAAAGGGAGTACAAGTTATAAATCTGGGAAAGAAATATTCCATGAAAAAAATATTAATATATTAAAACTTTGGACCTTAAATTTGTAGTTTTAATCACTTGACGAAATGGCTTCATTTTTTTTTATACCTGGATAAAAACTAAGCAAATTAGTTTTTGTTCAATTTTAGGGAGACCAGGTTTAGTTGATACATTTTTCACATTTTGAATGAAGAGTGCCATAAAACAATTTGCACATTCTGTACAGGCAAAATTTTACATAGCAGAATCCCCAACATAATAATAGAAAACACATATTGGCTCATGATGACATTATGCAAGGTTTCCACAGTAATAAGTGACTTCCGGTTTACGATGCTGGGTAATTCAAAACCCAGACTGCAAAAACTGAGCTACAATAAAATGCAAAATAGTAATGCCTAACATAAAACACAAGCAGCAGTGAAATCTGAAAGTGTACCTTAAGATATTGTGCTGGGTTGCCAAAAAAAAAAATCATCCCACAAATAAGTTCAGTTGACGATATGGCTCATCATTGCAGCAAGAATAGGCATGGTAAACAATAATTACTCTAAACTATATCCAAACATTAACTGCAGCAGAAAGGCCGCATGTTTCACAATGAAAATGTAAATCCTAACTACCTAACTATCTTGAGCATGAACAACTGCTTAATTCAACAAGGCTAAGATATGCCTCATTAGGCAAAACAAAAAACTATGAAACATTCAAAAAAGCAGAAACCCAAAATATCTTCAAGTAAATAACTAAATAAACAACAATTTCTGTAGAATGGTCCTTTAAATTAAATAAATCTTCAAAATACATTGCTAACACATAAATACTTCTCAAAAGAATAAACAGCTGTTACTTAATCCTATCAGGAAACCTAACCATACATCATCTCGAAAACATAATACACCCACCCGTCGAAGTATTGCTCTTAATTCATTTCAGGAAAAAACAGCACTAATCAAATACGTTTTTTTCCATAAGAGTGCATGTTAATCAAAATAATTTGTTTTTCAATCAGGTAAGTGTGCCTGCAGACTACCACTTAAATTAAGACACTGGTCCTGTTAAAATTAATTCACTGTACAAATATATGTCTAAATACATTTGAAGTACATTTCAATAAATGTTGAGTTACATTTTGAGATTAAACAACCTAAAATTAAATTTAAAAAAAATTATGTACCACATTTTTTACATAATGGGACTTACGTGTAACATTCCTAATTAGGCACTAAGAACATTTTTGAGTTACCAAATTATGCTGTTATTAATATAGAAGATATATTTCAGTTATAATAAGAATCAAAAAAGCATAAACTTAACATATTTTACCATTAGAAAGATTATTTAACCTGTTTACGTAATTCCAGACTGTTGTTTACTAAATGTATGCTTGCCATGATTTACCACTAACTCATCTTAGTTTGCACGAGGTAAACTAGCCCTGAAAGCTTTTTTAGCTTTATTCTCCAGAGCTACTTGACTTGCGAGATGGCATAAAATAAACATTGGCTGAACACACTGGTGTTGTTGAAGATAAATACGCAATGAAGGAAGCAAATATCTATTAAGGAAAGAGCAAAATTTTGTTTGTTAATTTGTCACATTATTAATTTGTTGCATTGTATTAAATGCTACTTTAGTGCTATTGATATTTGCACGCACTGAAATCAAATTTCATGTATTCTTATTATGATTTTTTAATTACTCAATGTCATGATGATTGTTTAATTGTTTTTGTACTAATTGTGATATATTTAAACCTTTTTTCTATTTTTGTGTTATTGTATCTATCTGTATTTGTTTGGTTCTGTTATGGTCTCTACGGTTATCTTGTACACTAGCCTTCCGTATGTATGAAATGTGGTAAGAAATAAAAATAGTTATATATTTCCTAATAAACAAAGCCTGATTGAAATTTTTATTTAAGTAAACAAATTACTTAATTTTTTTAAGCCTAATTTGGTGTCAAAAAGATTGGCGTGTGTATCTATGTTGTTGAAGTTATTAATTAATCTGTATAAAATATCATTGAAACTGTTAGACTATGAAGTAATGTTTGTGAGCGACTATTAAATTGAGGTACTCTGAGCCCAGAATTTTCAAGGAAATAATAACTGTTTATCTTAGAACTATAGCGGTTACGGACATAGAGAGAGTGTAGTAGCGTTTTGCGTTCAACTAAGGGAAGTTAAAAAGGTTTTGAGAAATGCTTTTAATTCATAATTTCAAGATATTTATATTGTATGTTTTCAAGTTTATCACTGTTGGAGGAGTCTATATTCAAGTTTAGTTCTAACTGATGTATCATAAAATGTAAGTAGATAGAATCAGAAGCTTAGTAAGTAATGTATTTAATCAAAGCTAGGGTTCTGTGAGAGTTAGGAACTTCAGAGTTAACATATAGATGAAAATATAATATAGAGTTGAGTATAATGCCAAGATATTTAATATAAGAAGTGTTTGTTATGATTGAATTCTCAAGCTTGTAATCAAACCAAAAAGGCTATAGTTTCCTAGTGTAGGATATAACTTGTGTTTCATCTTTATTAAGAGTAACCAAATCAGATATACACCAGGTAAGAGATTTCAGAAATTTTCTGCTGAAGTAGCTGACAATCACAATCAGTAGTACATAGTTTTTAAGGTCTTCAGCGAATAACAGACCAGTGGAGTAATTTAACACCAAAGTAATGTCATCAATAAAGATATTAAACAATAAAGGAGATAGAATACCGCCTTGAGGAACACAAGATGGAGTTTGATATTAAGAGGAGTTCTGGTTGTGTATTAAAAAAATAAGCATAATTAGAGAGCCAGCCTATGTATTTATCACACACACCAAATCTTATAAGTGTTCGAAGTAATAATGATTGGTATGCTTTGGCAAGGTCAAAGTAGCAAGCATCAGCTTGATCCCTATTTGTTACTTCAGAATAAATAGGGTTTAAGAAGGTAAGTAAACTTATTGTCATTAACATCCCATATATGAAACCAAGTTGACTATCAGATAATCTGTTTTTAAGGTTGAAATTATGTTGCCTGAACACAATTTTATTAAAAATTTCAGCAAAAACCTTAAGCAAGGATATGGGCGTATAATTGGTAACTTGTAGTTTACCACCCTTTATGTGAATTGGTATATGTAAGGGAAAAACTACAGTTTTTAAACTTGTATTACATAAATGTTGTAACAGAGGCATGAAGAGAAGAGAGCATCGTTTTAAGATGACACTAGGTATACCATCAGGTCCTGTCAATCTAGTCGATTTTCACGATTTAATGCCCCATAATACTAAGCTCTCGGAAATGAAAAATAAAGGAATAGATTCAAGGATAGGATTCACTGTCAGACTGGAAAGCGTAGAGTTGGGCAATACATACATACTAGAAAAAATACATGGCAAAACAATTTTAAATTAGAACAGGATCTTCTGAAACAACCCTATTAACATTTAAGGATGAATTTCGTTGATAACCGTTTTTCATTATTTTGACATGTTGCCAAAAATATTTGGTGATTTCTTGATGTTATTGTTTATTTTACATGACCAATTGATTTTCTCTCTTTTGATAACTTTTTTAAACTTTTTGGTGGTAAAGGAATAAGACATGTAATATAATAAGTTATTATTTCTTTTACATAATTTGTGAAAATGTTTTTTTGACTTTAATGCTTGAATAAGGTTTTTGTAGAACCATTGAGGAAATTTGGAAGACTGAGATGTTGATATGGGAATAAAAGTATTTAAATTAACACAAATAAACTTTTTTAATTCATTAACTAGGTTCACATCTGTCGTGTAGAAATATGACCAGCCATGATCCCTAATGGCATTAAATAAACCTAAATAATCTTTTTGATGTAAAGTAAATTTCCATGATAATTTTACTATCGAGAGTAGGATGTGGCAGATATTCTTTGACTAAAGCATCTTGAGCTTTTGAGACAACACATTCAGGTAAATTAGTGAAACACAAGTCAAGTAGAGAATTTAGTGGTTGAGTATTATTACAATTTTACAATTGAGTTATGCTCATACCGATGGCAAAATTAATTAGGGATTGAGCCTTGGACTTGGTATGGTTGTGTTATGTTCAGGCACATGACTTGGTATGGTTGTGTTAAGTTCAGGCACATGAAAGTCACCAACTATTAAAATGTTATCTTGATAATTAGTGAGTTTGTCTTCAAGTACTTCAAAATACGTAGCATATGTGTTTGGGGTTGTTGAGGAGTTAGATAGTTGTTGCTTAGGGTAAGATATTTATAATGAGAGGTTTGAATTTTTATCCAAACGGCTTCCAATTCCTGGTTGATCAAAGTGATGGTACAAATGGAAAAAAATATGTTTTTTCACTGCTATTAAAACACCCCCCACCTCTTTCCATCATTTTGAGATCTGCATTTCTGTCAGCTCTAAATATTAGATATTTATCAGTAAAGTAATGTGAGTTTATACTTGAATTGTTAAACCAAGTTTCGGTGAGGCATATTTTACTATGTTGGGTAAGAGCAACACTATCTAAAAATTCATTAGATTCAGTTATGAGGTCGTGGACATTTTGATAAACTATTTCCCACTCCTGGGGGCAAGGCATAGATTTATCATTGGCATTCCTCCGGGCATTGTGATGGAGATAGCTTCCGACGTCCGTTAATGTTTACTAGAGCTCAGTTTGTTGTACTGGCATTGGCAGTTTGTTCGGGATGCATTTTCCCGTAGAATTTACTCATGAGACATCCATTAGACCAAACAACCGAGTTGTTTATTCTTTAGAGATCTTCTAAGACTGAGATTTGAAAGGACGCACGTGTGTCATACTTTGTGCGTAGTGTAATCACCTTCACTTGAGAAAGATTCAGTTTGTTAATGATATAGTCAGTAATCTAGTTTTCTTGTACGGAAGGTTCAAAGCGTGTAGCGAAAAGAGCTTACGTTTTCTTAAATATTGGTTTTGCTACATTTTTGAGTGTAGATGAGTTCCTAATTCCTGCTTTTATAGGTGTTTTCTTACGTTCATTCGGAAGTGTTTTGACTCTTGATTGATGTTGTATTTAGGATTGCGTGAGCATTGGAACTAGAGTAAAGCCTTGGTTGCCTACATAATGTTTGTTCAGGGAACTGTCAATCTCAAACGAACTCCACTGAGTTATAAGTAGGTCAGCGGGCGATTTGCTGTCGCCAGATGTTGCCACATGTTCCAACATACCACTGTTGCCAGTTGTAGATGGATGCTCAGATATTGTAGTAACTGCAGTTTGTTTCAAAGATTGACTGAAAGATATTGAAGAGAAGTTGTTCACTCGTAGATCCTGTTTTATTGGAGTGCTTTCCTGTTTAAACTCGGATGTTTTCATTCTAGGGTCCAATAGAAAGGTCTTTAAAACTAGGTTTTCTGATTTCAGGTCATCAGTTTTTATATCTAAGGATTTCACCAGACTAAATTAATCATCCAGTTTACTTGTGTCCATCTTAAGTTTCTTTTTACTGTAGATTCCAGTAGACTGGTCTTTTTTTTTTTTTTTTTCGGGGATTGGAACATGTTCTTGCAGGGGTCCTGAGCTAGCTCTCAGACAGTTTCATGCTGAAATTTGATGGACTTGCGGAATCCCTGGAATTTTGGTGACGCTTCAATGATTGTTAACAATCAAGAACTGAACGGTTACCGGGAAGAACAAGATAAGTAAATGCTATCATGACACTATAGGAGTTGCGAGGAGAATGCACAGACACGTCCGTTATCAACGAAATGGCGGCCGCTACTGTAACGTGAATAAAATTTGTTGCAAAAGCAACTCAACGTCTCAACTCAACGTTCTAGGCTGCTGAGCAAAATGTTTGTGAACTCGCATAGTCCTTTTCAATGGAATAGTTCCACTTTGAATTGTCAATAAAATCTGGGCGATATTGTGTTTGCTAACAAAAAAGTGCTTTGTCTTATATCTACCTCCTGCTTTAGTAGATTCAAGGATATCATTTTATTTCTTTATGAAACTGTAAAGGATATTAGAAAATTTAATGGGTGGCAAAAAATGCCAAAACACGTTTCTGTTACGGAATAAATGTCCAGAAATGCAACCTTGTAAAAAATTTACATGTACAAACAGTATCCTGCAAATTTGAATTTGGCATGCATTTAGTCACCATTCCAGTGGCTTAGAAGACGCACGATTGTAGCAGAGTGCTGTGTATCATGTCAAGGCGCTATGAGGAAAGCAGGTTGTAGACATTTAGAGTTAGTAGTCAAATACACTAGCAACCAGCAATCTGTTATGCAGCCGAGTGGTGGGTTGGTTGTACGTTACACGTTAAATGGTTTAGTAAGTACAGTGCTGCCATTCCAGATTTGACAAACAACAATAGCTAGAGACCTGCAAAATTCGCTGTTTCGATGGCCTTCAGGATAGACTGCACACACCCCTGTACACTCGGGCAAATAACGCAAGTTCATTGGCTGCCGACTTGTAAGTCGTCTCAGCTGGTTTGTCTGTGATTCAATCCTTCTTTGGTTGAAGTTTTATAACTGGTTAAGATTCGTCCAGATGAACAGTAATCCAATAGCAAAATTATCTAAGAGGTATATGTGTTTGTCTTGAATTCTAGCCTATCACCGAATTAATCCACGAATTTTGCAGGTCTCTAGCAATAGCATGGCATACTTTACATTCACAAAGATTGCTGTTATGCACACGGGAATAGGGTGATGAGATGAATTGCTGCAGAAGCACTATGCCAAATTCCTTTGTTAGATTCTGAGACTATTTTTTCTGTATAATACATTTTACCTCTTTTTTACCTTCTGGGATTGAAGTTTGGTAATTGGTGTTGGTAATTTTTGATATTTTAATTATTAATGCTCAATTTCTAACCTTCTACTTAATTATTGAGAGATATATTTTTAATGATGAAATCATACTAACCTCCCTTATATCAAATTGTTTATTATCTGTTTTAGTAAATTTTAAGGTTCAGTTTTTCTTTATAAAACTTTAAATCCTCCCTGTTCATTGACTTAGTTAAATTTTGTAAGATGAAACAGTTCTTTGTTAATTTTTATTGATACTATTCTGTCAAAATTTTTCACGTCATGTTTAGTAGATTCAGAGACAAAGGTTTTTCTGGTGTAAAAAAAACATTTTACTGCTTTTTAACCCATTAGTGATGGAATTTAAAAAATTGATGTAGAGGGTTTATTAAATTTGAAAGTTTTTTATTAATACTAAATGTACTGAGCTCCAGCATGATTAAATAAAAAAATAGTTTTTCTAATAAACTAAACTTATCCTTGTTTCACCCTCTTGTAAATGGAATTTTGTGTGAAAATGTATCACTGTGTTTATATAAGCCAAAGAATGTACTAATAAAAATTTCATCAAAATTTATCTAACAGTGTTTAGTACATAATTCCGGAACAAATAGACAGACAAATACACACGTGCAAAAATTTTAAAAATTACTCATTTGAGTTAAAAACATTTTAATTAGCAGTTTGATTAAGTTTTTAAATTAATTTTTACAAAGTACAGATTTTTTACTATATAAATGGTATTATTGATATTCCAAATATTTTAAAACATTGATATTTAATAAAAATTTTTAAATTATATTTGTAATACTTTTTAATTATAAATAGCATATGCCATTCCTGGTCCTACATGATGTACATATCATGTATATGCCACTGGACAGTTGTATGAGAGAAGTATACACAATTTCAACCCGGTAGAATTCATTCTGATAACACAAAGGTTTTTGCTCCTGGCTGGCTCCTTGTGAGTGTTAACAGCACACTGAGGCATGTAAATAAAATGTTTCTTTCATTACATTTTTTTATATGATTTTGCACAATATAAATATAACATACATTAAAAGAAACAGAAAATTAAAAAATTGGAAAAAATGCAACAAAAATATCCCAAGCTTTTGATCCAAAGGTGGCTTTCCTCAGGAGAAGAGAAGGCACCATGTACACTAAGAACTTTTAATATGAACACCAGCCTGAACAAGGTTTTATTAGAGTGGGGTGAACAGGAGGCTGTGTGACGAATGGTGTAGTTAAATGTGCTAGAATTTTGTTGATTTACAGGTAAATATGGTGGTATGCTTCTCCACCACATCGTCATTAACTGAAATTATAATTTTTTTGTATTTTGTTGTGTTAAGTTTTTTTATGTCCTGTTTCTTTTAATGCCCATTCCATTGTTGTCAAAAATACATTTTGTACCTCGTTGGTACTTGCTATTTTTTCTGAACTTGCACAGTATGATTTATAGGTGTTAATACATTAGTAAACCATGCAGTTACCCAAATTGTATATTATTTAATTTTTCCAGGATGCTTGAACAGCCTTGTTTCAAGTATTTAAATATACAATATTGTTCCGGCGGAGTCCCTTCCCAAACACGGCTGACCTGGAAGATACGACAACACCCCCCCCCCCCCTTCCCCTTCTGCAGAAGCTAACGAGAACCTCTGATTATTAATTGTTTTTATTTTCAGGAAATTGTTCGCAAAGCTATTTCTACAGCGACAGATGCCCAGAAAGTCTGGGATCGCACACCGCTGTCCGAACGGATAAACATTTGGCTAAAAGCAGCCGAACTTATAAGTACAAAATATCGCATGCAGTTAAATGCTGCGACCATGCTGGGGCAGTCGAAAACAGTTATTCAAGCGGAAATTGATTCTGCTGCGGAACTGGTAGATTTTTTCAGGTAATGGTGCAAGACATTTAGTATTTTGTGCACCTTGGTTATTTTAATTTTAAAAGATTCACAGTTTTTGACAAAGTTTCACTACCACCTACCAAATACCCATAAGCATTTCTAAATATGATAGTTAAAAATTATTTTGGAGCGGCGTTCATTTAAAAGTAGTTTTTTAAGAAATTAATTAATTTCTGTTTGATTATCCATTTAAGATGTTGATTCTAAGGATGCATTTAATAATATATTTGATGCTCTGTTAGCAGTGTGTTAAGAGGTCGCATCAGCTAAGCAACAAGAGAAATGCAATATAAATGTGGTCAATGTAAGTGCATTTAAAATCTGGCAGCATGCCTGATCTGAGTTAGTTCACGCTAATATATAATTAATTGCAGAATATCATACTCGTGCTTTACAGATGCATAATATCTCTGTTTCAGATGAGGTGGTTTTGATTAGTATTAGAAGCAGCAATGAAATTTCATAATTACAGGGTGGTCACCAAACCGGGAAAATGGGAATAACCGGGAAAATGTCAGGAAATTGGAAAGGCCCGGGAAAAGCAGGGAAACTGTCTTGAATTTTAACGCTTTCCTGGGAAAATGCTGCGTGTGGAATTTACACAGTTTTTATTTTAGATATACATTGCAGCGTCTGAAAATAGTCAGGAAGCAAACCAATACAGTTTCATGTTGGCAGGGACTGGGGTGTTGCGAGACGTGTCATGTTTCTCCTCTTCTCAGAGATGCAGTACGTCAACCCTGGTGAAGAGGGGAAGGGGAACCCACTTAGGCACTTGCTCTATTCAGTACCAGTCCTGCGCTGTACAGTTTGTTAGAAAGCCATTAGGTCAGTCTCTACTAGGTGTTTTTGTCGCTATCAGTCTGAGTTTCTGTAGGCCACTGAGGAGGTAAAAGACACAATCAGTGTGAGACGTAAGATATGCCATAACAGTTTCAAGACTAATACAATGGGTAGGGGAGCATTTATGTCACGCCAAATCCAAGTATTACAATTAGTGATGCACCGATAAGGCTTTACCGATTACCGAAACGATACAGATAACCAACATAAACATCGGCCGATACTGATACAAACCGATTACCGATTATTTTATCATATTTTCATTTTCCAGCAGCTAAATTAAACAAATAATAATATATCAAGCAATACTAAGAATTAAAATATCTTCACAGGCTTATATTATTTATTTTTATTCTTAAAAGTAAATATATCATGTGAAACACGCAGTTGACATTTAGTAGTCATAATTCAACACTGGCAAATTTGAATTAAAAAAAACAAGCTTTCTTAATTTTTTAGGCAACATCCTGTTGCGCTTCTCTTGGAGAATGTTTCCTGCTGATGAAAACAATCTCTCTGAGCACACAGATCCAAGGGGTATTATAAGATTTTTCAGTGCTGCCTTCTTCAGACCTGGGTAATTTACATCTTTTAACCAGAATTCAATCGGGTCTGTCCCTAGGTCGAATGTTGGCTGCTTCATGTAACTGTCCAGTTCTTCAATTACATTACCTGTAAATAATAAAATTACAAAATGACAAATATTTGGTTTAGCAATTAAATAATAAGATTTGTTGACTGTAGCACAGTGTATGTGGTACTTACCCCTAGTTGAAGCTGTTGTAGCAGCTATAGACTTATCAACCATTTTCTGGAACATCTGCCAAATTCCCTTCTGTGTAGCAGAAGGACCAAGTGAAGAAATGGCACATCTAGAAGTGCCAGTTGACTCAGAAGTCTGATCACATTTTTGCAGTGTCATGCTATTATTCAAACTATTTTTCACTGTTTCAATGCTGTCAGGATTTTGGAATGGATGGTGTTTATAACGAGGATCAAGCATCGTAGCTACTAGGAAAATCTCCGTCTTTTCCAATTCACCAAGACGTGAGCCGAGTGAATGTTTCAAATCGGTTGCAAAAGATTTAGTGGCACCTTTAATGGCTTTAACCTCCATTATCTTCATTTCCAGCATGTGATTTAGGCTGTTGACTAGTGGTATAGCATCTGCTACAGATGCTTTTTCACTGCTGACTGTCTTGGTCACATCTTCAAAGTATGTAAGAAGATCTACTAATTGCTCGGCAAGCAACCAATTTTCAGCTGTAATCTGACACCTAAACTTCGAGCAATTTTGGATAGCAACCGTGATGGAAAGACGCTGTTCTACAAGACGTCGTAACATATGAAGAGTAGAGTCCCATCGTGTCGCAATATCTTGAATAAGTACGTGCTGAGGTTCGTTTAACTTTTTCTGTGCATCGACAAGAATTTTTTTGGCTGCTGTTGAATGAATGAAATGCCCTACAATGCTCCTGAATGCCGCAAGCAGTTCACGAACTGGACGTTGATTCAGCAGCCCATCTTTGAGTACAAGCTGAACACTGTGAGCTAAGCATGGAATATTAGGCAGTTTGAGGTGATCTCTTACGGCACATTTCATATTAGATGCATTATCAGTAACAACTGCACATACTTTATTGCCTATCTCCCAGTCTTCAAATATGTGCAAGAGATTGTCTGCAATGTTTACTGCAGTGTGCAAATCACCATCAAAAGGTAAAACTTCAAGGCAGAAATGTACCTTCTGAGACAGCTCTGCTCCATGGGCTGTGACACTAATGAAATCATTCATCTGAGACGAAGCCTCACTTGTCCACAAATCTGTTGTGACAGCAACATTGTCAAGATTAGAAAGTCTCTCTCTAACTTTATTTTTCACTTTCTCATACATTTTTGGAATTACTGTATCGGCCATGTGTTTCCTTGAAGGAATGTTGTATCTCGGAACTGCTTTAGACATGAGACGCCTAAAACCATCATTATTCACAATGTCATATGGTTGCATGTCATTTCAGCAATCAATGTGGTAAATTCCTGAGCTCGTGGATCATTGGAATTGTACAGTAATTTCTTTTCGACTACGTCTTGCAGTGTTGGTTGAAGTAGACTTACTTTAACTTTCTTCTGAGAAGGGCCAGCAACCGAATGTTCCCTCTCAGTAGAACACGCCTGGCTTGTACTTTCTGCAAATGCAAATTGCTGAGGATGCCGTGTCTTAACATGATGCAACATGTTGGTGGTTGTGTAGCTTGATCGGCAAGAACCACCACGTGATATTACAGCACCACAATATAAACATATTGCTTTACTATTGTCTTCTTGGCTTGTAGTAAAATGTTCCCACACTTCACTTCTCTTTTCCCGCGTCGCCATTGTTTTAAACAGTCTCGTTTTCAGAAATACGCATTCGCAATAATAAACATTTACGTTTAAAAACACAACACCTTCGGAATACTTCCATAGATTATATGATGTCAACAAAGACGCCAATAACAGGAAAGTTAGCCAACACTGAAGTTCGCAAACATTTGGTGCTAAAGCAACCGCTCTCTCCTTTCGGACGTTTTCATTATTTCTCACTATGATCGCTAGCGCTGCTAAACCTGATCGTAATCGTAACCACTTTAATGCTGTCTTATTCTAAAGTTCGCAGTACAACTTTTATCTGTATGCAGGTATCTATGGTTCTTAGTTGCGTGTTTACAAAATAAATAGCGGCGGGAATGAATACTAAATTAAAATAGTGAGTGTGCGCCTAATTTTTTTAAATTAAAATCTGGTGTAAGATATGCGGCGAAATATGTCTACGAAATCTGACGAGAAAATAAAGGATGCGTAAAATACAACTTACATTGGTATCGGTATTTAAATAATCGGTGATAACGATTAATCGGTAAAATGTAATTATCGGCGATTATCGTTAATCGGTATCAGAATCGGTGCATCACTAATTACAATAGAGTTATAAATAACCAAGCAAGAAACCTGCTAGCTCACTGCATTAATTTTTTTACAGCTAATGCTTCTTGTAACAAAAGTAGGGCTTATGTATGCACTATTATTTTTTTAAAAATCAAACCAATAGCGTCCAACTGGTAAGCTGTGTAAGAAACTACTGCGACAGCCGTGTTGTCAATCGTTTATTAATAAACTGTCAAATCAGTCATTCTGACTCACGTCACCATGCCCTTGTTACATATATTGGCAGCTGTGTGTTGAGGCCAGCTGATAAACCTTCCACACTAATGTGCCTTTTAACATTGGTAATGCTGTGTTCAATTAAATTTAGTAATATAATGCCTAAAAATATTAGGCCTAATCATATGTAAAATGAAACAATTACGATAATGCGAGATGATTGTACTTAATAACGTAGAGATAGTCACTATCAGATGTAGCTGTGTCATCCCATGACAAAGATAAGTTACTGCTAGGAGTTTTCTTTTTTCTTCAATCCATACACACACCTATTTAGTAAATATAGGTCTGATTTGTTAACATTTTCAGCCGGTCCTACTTTATTACCACGTGAGGAAGGGGGGTCAGTCAGTCACCCACTACTGTCTCCCTCTTTTGTAACTTACATTTTCCTAAGGCAAAAGATATTTTGACAAAAATTTGCGAAGGAGGGAAGCTCAGATGCTGTCGCACAGAAAACTTCACAAATCTAAGATGGATTGCTACAGTACGTGCACTAATTGCAAAACATTAGTTGCAGTGTTATGCATGAAATGTTGCTGTTAATAGTGCGTGAATGTGCACGCAAAGACAACTTTGTTGGGGCACATTTCAAAGTGAGGTTTGTATGGATTACGCACTTCATGCATCACAAAACCTGTCAAGATAGACGTGATGATAGCATGTCTTGCCAGTTCTCAGACATTGAAAATTTTGGCCGAAAAGTGAGGGAGGGGGGAGAACAATCAACATTGCTTGATGTACAGTCTCGCATGGCTCAGGAAATGCATACACACAAACTCTGGCTTGACAGCTAGAGTCATCACGAGTGTCCCAGTCACTTCCTAGCCCTCCGGACTTCAGCCAGTTCCTGACCTAGCCAAGCTCTCTCTCTTCTCTTGATTAGCAGTTTTTGTGTTAACTGCGCAAAAATATACGGCCGTCAAAGTAAATTATAAAAAAATAAATGTAATTTAAGTTGTTTCTAAAATATTTCGGGCCTTTAGATGTTCGGATAAACTGTACTGTATATGATATTTTTTTACTTTCCATTCATGCTGATTAAGAAACATTTTCTGTGGTACAGAGCTTTGTTATTGTTAAGCACAAGGTATCTGCAGTTTTGAAGCAGTGCTCTTTGTCTTTTCAGGGTCACTGTATTTTCAGTAGCTGTGAAAAACTTGTGTACCCTCAATTATTAACACTCATGCTGTCTTATTAGCCTATTGCATGCGTGGGTGTGGGTGCTAGTGCTTTGTATCATATATTACCAAAATTAAAAAAAAAAAAAAATTGTTTATTCCTTATTGCAAAACCTGGAAAATTTTTACAAAAACTTGCAATTTTGTATTTTGAATTGAGAGGCCATCCTGTAATTACTCCTATGTTTGTTTATTAGCATGAAAATAAAATTTATTTAGTGAAGAAATAGATTGCTTGCAATGTTTCTCAGCAATAAACTTTTGAGTGGTAAGAAAAAAAAAATTTTTTTTATCACCAATCATATTTTTGGAGTCAGTTGCTGTTGAAATTATTCGTCTTCAGTCTTAAATTTCTTTTATTGATTGTAAGATTGATATGTGTCCAATTTTTTGTGAATTTTAGTTATTTATATTTTAGTATATTATGTACATACAGAGCTCGGATAGAATTTCAGTACAAATAGCTCCATCCTATTTTCTAAGTGCTTGGGGACTTTTATTAGTCTTCAGTTTTTTTTTACATCTGTGTTCCTTAACACACTGTCACACTGTCTGAATTGTGCCCACTGACCTTTGTACTATTCGGTAAAAAAGTATATAACACTAAAGAAATTAAACTTTGTCATATTTAACAGAATGTTTGTGTGAGACTTTAGCTTTTGGATTTTACAAAGAATTTGTAAGTATTTTGTAAAATATTTAATAAATAACATTGTGCCGCATTGTGAGACGTTAAACTATATCTATAAATAAAATAAATTGCCTATTTTAAAGGTCTAAAATTGTTATTCTAGACAGTAGTTATGCAATACAAAAAATAATTGCTTTGTATGTTTCTGTTTGTCTTAATAAGTACTTTACTGTCAAGAATTCAATATTCTGTACATGATTTGTGCATGGTCAATTTTATTTTAGTATTAGTTTTTGTCTTGTACCGTGAGAATTTATATTGTCGTTTATTGGGTAGTAAGTGAAAAAATGGAAACCTTTATTTTTTTACTTTTTCTTCTGATATTATGTAAAGTTGTGGTATTTGTCTTTTTCTGTAAATCTATCGTCTGAAAGATTTTAGCTAGACACAAACCATTTATTTTACCCTATGCACTTTCCTCCATCTCTCTTCATAAGGGATGGCCAATCTTTAAAAAGTGAAGGCCAGCTACAAAAATTTTAGAAAATCTAGCTGGCCAATTTGAACCGTCCAGTATTTTTGGGTCCAGATTTGCATTCTCTGTTCAGCATTTGGGCGGAGTCCCCCGATGATTGGCGAGCTGTTAGCTCCGTCGAGGCGGACAGCACGATGGCTACTGCCGGTTGTCTCGAGTCCGCCCGAGGCAGTGACTGGATTCTGGCAATGTTGCTGCGTGGTCATTGCCAGGCAATACAAGCTCAGATGCTTGCAAGTGAAGGGATAGGAGTAGGAGTCAGTGGCACATAGAAGCACACAGATGTATCGAGGTTATCTTTTACACCCCCAGGTGGACTGGCTACTGCCACAACTCACAATGAATTTTTTTTTTTTTACCTTTTGTGTATTTATAAAAAAATACATTGTCATGGATTCACACCAGTTTGTTACCAAGGCGGATCAAGTCAAAATAAACGCAGCCAAGGAAAAATATGTTACAAGCCTAGGGTTTTTAGAAAGTGGTGTGGTGATTTGGTATTCCAAGCTTCAAACAAGGGACTGTGGGAAAAAGTGATGAAATGTATTGTGATGATGATGATGAATGACTTTTGGATTTTGGGAGTATGTTGAGAGACTGTGAATTATGTAAAACTATGTGTAAATTTTATGACTGTTTATACTGTTTTCATTGAGTGTTTTATTATGAACACTGATATATACATATTTTTTTTCATGATTTTTAATACTAACTCTTATTACATTTTGCAGTTTTTGAATACAGTTACAAGGAAGGAAAATATATAGTTATTTTCTATTTATACCCAGTTAAAACTTACATACTTACAGAACGTAGTTATGTTTGTAAAAGGGCGTAAAAATCAATCTCTTTATAAAGGGTGTATGCAGGTGTTTTATTTCTTTTGTTCTTATTTTATTTTTCTCTCAAAACATAATGTATGTGACATATCATAAAATATGAAATTTAATTTTAATTTTTTATTATGGGGTCTAAAATTTAGAAGTTTGTTTTATAAATGCTGTAAGCATACCAAATCTTTACTGCTTAATTAATGAAAACAGGATTTACCTCCATATGTCTCTTTTACATAAACCACCTCAATTGCAAATCATAATATGATCTGTTAATATTTTAAGGGATTCAGAAACATTATATTCAAAAAAATATTTTTTTTTTTTGTAATTCTTGCTTTTCAACAACATATTGTAATCACATTAACAAATGATCCCTTTGAATCAGACTGTAATTCCATGAATTATTGTCATATATATATATATATATTGACGTCAGCCTGGGCTTCGCCCCACGAGCCTGATCATCCTCCGTTCCCTGTCCCACCACCTTTCCTACCAGACATTTGTACCGTGACGTACGTAGCCGTGTGCGATTCAAACTGCGCGCCACGAACTACAGCAAGAGGGCGCTTAGCTGCAGTGCGCCGCACCCCTAAATATGTTAATTAATATTGTAATCCTTTTTCTTTCCGCCCCAAAACAGTGTAACGATGGCTATGCATGTGAGTGTCTTTTAATTAATAACTTCATGATCTTTTGTTATTTTATAAGTCCAAGCACGAACAAGGACGCTCCCTAGCGGGCGACGGAGGAACTAGCATGAAACTCATTTGAACCCTGTTTTATGTTTATAAGTAATTATTACAGACGGTCTGGACATGGAAGTAATTTAATAATTATTGTAAAAGGATTTATGTATTTTCTAATAGTAACCCGGGGCACGCTACAGCTAAGTTGTAACGGTAATTGTGTTCGGCGCGAAGGGGCGCCATGTTGCCTGCCGCAAGCCATGAGCTCAGCCCAGTCTCCTTCTACAGCCGGCCGAGAGCGGACGTCTCTGCAGACACCCCGAGGACATCACCGTTGGTTCACCGATTAGTAATTCTGTAAATTAATTTATTCAAATCGCTTTCTTTTTTCATCCTCGGGGCCTCTCTCGGTCGGGGAGACTGCTTAAGTAATAATTTTTCACTCTTCGGAGTTTTTAGCTCATCGGTGTATTAAGTAATGGCTTGAGGCGACCACGTGCGTGGTTCGCCTCCTCCCCTAATCTAATTCGTGCCTCGGGCGTTTAAAGCTGTATCAACGGAGGATCGTGTAAGGACGTGTACCGTGAGTAAAATAAAAACCAATTAACTGAGTTACGTGTTTTGTGTTCGGGGGGCCACGTGGGTCCTTAACCTGTTCAGCGGCGTGTGGGACGCCCTGAGAGCCCACTGCGGTAATTAGAAGCGTGCCCGACGCTGAGAGCAGGCTTGGTTAGGGACAGGAGCTGCGTAGAACATCTGGAGGGCTAATATCTCGCCGCACACGGGCCACGTAACGCCCTGAGTTAGAGTCTTTCAGCCGGGTCCACGTGCCCACTCACGTGGTGGCGCCCATTAATTTCCACCGATATTCTCACCTCAACACCGGTACGCCCTCAATATATATGCCGAATCAGAATGTATGGTAGACAATAAGGCACGTGTAGGTGCCCAATTATCTGGCAGCATCTCCTGCAATCGCTAAACGCTAAGTTCTAGAGCAAATACATCTTTTGAGATGGTGTTTGGAAGCAAATATTGTTTAGCAGGAACATAAGGATAAACATTTCAACATACATGCAGGCTGAAAGTAAATTTGCTATCGACAACTGCCCATTTCTGCTGGAGAAACACTAAGCCCGCACCGATCACTTCCGAGTGATCCCAAACCAAAACGAATTCTCCCGACTGATCCCAGAGTAGTGGGGAGCTCTTCAGACTGCCATTCAGCATTTTCGACCTTAGCTGAAAATGAAATTTAACTTGAACTCGCTGTGTTGTTGGCTGAAGCCTGGACTGTTGGATGACGGACTATCGGAAGTCAACTGTATATCCAAAATGATTATTGGGATGGGAGGGCGCAGTGAATTTCCATGGGAATAGTTTTGCTAATCTTTCATTGTGAACATTTGGTGCTGATAATGATTTTCTTTTGCTTGCAGGTTTAATGTTCATGCTGTCAAAGAAGTCAGTAAATGCCAGCTTATCAGTGAGGATCCTAAAGTGACATTGAACTCCACGAGGTTCAGAGGCATTGATGGTTTTATCGCAGCCATCTCACCATTTAACTTTACAGCAATAGGGGGCAATTTGGCATACACTCCGGCCCTTATGGTAAGCACATTATACATTTGTGAATGCATCTACCATGATATTAATTTGCTATATTACAGAAACAACAAAAATAATTAATATTTTAAGTAGGTCAGTTTGAATGTTAAGTGGTATAGGGCCATTTCTATACATTATTTATTTGAAACTCTCATTTATGATGTACATGATAGTAATGAGGCATTTTGTCTGCATTTTCTGTTTGAACCTTACTTTTACTAGAAAATTTTTAGAAGAAAATGTTTTTCAGATAATAAAAACATTCTTAGATGGCAAAATATGATTTAAGAAATAATAATAGTTTTCATATAAAATGATTTTTTAAACAAACCGTTGTAACAAAGACATACTATCTTTATAGTAAATATTTTGGTTCAAATACATGATTTACCTGGAACATCATCATACCAAATTCATACATATTTAATTAGCATGCATCTTTGTGGTGTTTATTGTTTATTGTGTTTACTATGCAGCTTGTTTTGTATTGAAGGGTAATGGTGTGGTGTGGAAGCCTTCAGACACTGCAATGTTGTCGAGTTATATAATTTTCAAAGCAGTCCACGAAGCAGGTCTTCCTGCAGGAATAGTCAACTTTGTTCCTGCGGATGGTCCTGTGTTTGGAGAAGCAATTACTACATCGCCTCTCTTGTCAGGCATCAACTTCACTGGATCCGTGCCGTAAGTTTTGACTTCGTTTTCTTCCTTTTTTTAGCTAGTCTTTTGGGTATTGTTCTTGCATGACCTCAGCAATCATTCATTTAATTGTTAAAAATTATCATGTTGGTGGGGATTTATGTATTTAGACAAGAATTCTGAAATATGCATGAGTTACCAGTAATTCATATTTTAGTGCCTTTCTTAGGTTGGGATATTACTATGTATATAATGAGAACGTATGGTTTATTTGAGTATGGCATATCCACATTTGAATAAGGTATTACAATTTATTTTAAAGTTTTTTTTTTCTAAAAAAGAATAAAATAAGTGTATTTTTGAGTGACATCTTTGATTCTTACACACTTATGAGCATACATGCAGATATTACACATAACCACTTTTGCTTGAATAAGTTTTTAATTTTTAATCCAGTTAACGGACATTCTCTGTGCGAGTTGGACGTGTTTCGGGCAGGTTGCTACTCGTATGTTCTTATGCAATTCGCTCACATCAGTTATTGGTGTTGCATGTTCAACGTAAGCGTGTGTGACTATGCACAATATTTCCGTGAATTTATAACTGAAATATTTTAATATGTTGTGTTTGCAATACAAATAACAAAAGGTAAATGCCACTGGCTGCTCCTTAGCTAAATGTCATTAAAGCTGTACTGAGCAAACAGGGAATCTAAATATTAATAATGGCTTAAAGACTTATTTATGCCCTGAATGCCAAACAACTAAATCAATGAAACCAAATTCTTCTGTTGTATCAAACTCTTCCAATGATAAATAATATAAACCCATGTCAGCTGCTGCAAAAGGCTCCGACTTAAATGTTTTTCAAGATATGTACACTTGCATGTGAAATTGGTGTTCTGAAATTTTATTGGAAAAAATGGCGCTAACTAGAATTCCTGACAGGCCAAATGGAGGAATTAAGAAGTGAAAACTGTGTCCTAAAAACTTTATTAAACGACACCAAAAGTGAATTATCGCAGCTTACTGCTGCTGCAGTAACTCGGTAGAAACTTGATGAACTTGGTGACCTACAATCGAGTTACACAACAAGTACCGATCAGTAGGTCAGTGAACAACGGATGGTTGACATCATCACCACAGGGTCGTCAGAGCTTCAAAGATGTACAAAATCCTCCAGTTCAAAGTACATCAGCTCCGATCAATCATGCAGTGTTGAACTAAACCAGAGATCCATCTGAACCCCATCAAGACAAAAAAAAAGGTTTCACAGAAGTAAGATATTGCCAAGAAACTAAAAACAACTCAAAAATTGCCACGCCCGTTAGAAAGAAAAGAAAAAATGCAAATTGGAGTTAGAACCACATTGAAAACCATATCCAACCCTAGGCAGTTTAAATCTAAGGCACTGATTTGATCCTTCAGTCTCTGAAAGTGACATCACTTCCTGCATAAAAAGTGAACTTGATATATCCTATCTTTCAGTAGTCTAGCTGAACAACATATATGATACTTATGCTTATTTTTATGCAGCAGTTCACGAAAATGATTATGGTAGGCTCAATAACACTGTGTTTTGGTCCTGTGGTTGCTTAATCACAGTTTCATGGTAGACTCCAAAATCAACAAATAATCTGGTTGTGATCAAACCAGAAGCCAAACATCCAATCTTGATTACACAATCCTCTCAAAGCTGCAGGCATCTATTAAGACCTTGGAAATAAATTAGGTTTCTTTATCGTCAAGGTCATTCCATATCAGTCCGTGGGGGGGCCCTCTGACCCCATCGTTTATCGTTTATCTTGCTTGTCTATTTTGTGTGACATTTACTATCACAATGTTAGAGGTTTGAAAACTAAATAAAATCTTTTGATAACCTTTCACATTCTGAGTACTGAAACATCAGTACAGTATAAACTCTCACTACCTTAATGGAAATTATATATTTAGAAAAGATGGCAATCCCAATCTGGCACTTATGGATAGAGGTGGAGGAGTAATAATAATTGCTGTCAACGAGCGTAATTCGGTACTGCCCGTAAATATTTTTGATTATTAAAGAATTGAGGCTCTCTGAGACAAAATAAAATTTTCATAATCCAAGTTTTTAACTTTTGGAAACATTCATTCATATTCCCCCTCAAACCTCACCTTATAATTAAGATTCCTACTTTGAGGATGTAACCAATTAATTTGCAAATTATCATAATGATGTTCTTATTATGGATGATTTTAATATTCCAGGCATTGACTGGATAAACAGGCATACTTCTAATATTTCTCAAACATCTGCAAAAACAAAAACTCAGGTCCTAATTAATTTTATTTCTAGTATAGGTCTTTCTCAATATATCTTTGTACAACCAACAATACATCTTTTAGACATATGTTTAACTAACTTGCAGTACTGATCACTAAGTCTTTCTGTTCATGACAATGGTATATACCACTTGACATTTCTTTTAAAACACTCTTTAACAGTTTTGAGTTTCTAATTTATCTGTCACTCAATGTTCATTGCAACCCTTAAATCCTGACATGATTCTCCCTTATCAGCATTGAGAGTTAACACTCAAATGGTTTGGACCCCATTATAATCTTAAAGATACCATTGTCGTTAGTATTGAGACGTAAAACCCCATGAAATGAAATAAATTTATCTGTATAGTATTGTATTCATTTTGTTGTTTATTTGTTGAAAATAAAATTGTCTGTTGCAATATTAGTGCAATGATTAGTCTCAATGAAAGTAAATCTGTGTTGCAGAACATTCAACTGGCTATGGTCTAGAGTTGGACTCAACATTAGTAAATACCGTAACTATCCTAGACTGGTTGGAGAATGTGGTGGCAAAAACTATCATTTTGTTCACCCTTCTGCTGATGTGACAAGCGTTGTGATGAACACACTTCGGGCAGCTTTTGAGTACTGTGGTCAGAAGTGTTCAGCGTGCTCACGAATGTATGTTCCGGAATCTCTCTGGCCAAAGGTAACATTTCATTTTTATTCTCTTTTGAGGCTAATAAATAGATCAGTAATGTGAAATAGGGCTGTTTCAAAATAAATTTGTAGTTGAGTTTTTTGTGTTGTCTAAAAATTCAAATGGATAGTGACATTAACTTTGCATATTGCTGAACAGTACATATTTTTTTTTGTAGCCAATCAGTTTGCACCATTATGCACACAGACTATGAATTCAACTCATATAAATAAGCTTACACATCACGTTAATATTGCAACTCACCACATTTATTTATGGAGTCAAATTGTTCTTCTATAGGTAGTATGCTGAATTCTGACGAAATGCAAAAGTTTTAACTTCAAACAATCACACACAGAAAATACTGTCACTGGACTCATTAGCTATATGAACTATTATCGCAATGTTACAACTGGTTTGTTTCTATAGATTTAACACTAAAACTGCTAGGTTATGTAAATAATGTTAAATCAGAGTAATCAAAAAAACACATTTAAAAAATATCTTGAAAATATGAAAAGGATTCGATAAAATTAAACCAGAGATTATTTTTTTCTGTCCAGATGTAGTTTTTTGTCATATTCTTCAATTTTTTCTCTGTTCAATATGATTGTTGATGGTGCAATATGAGGAATAAAAATGTTTTGCCACGTCACATGTCTTGCAGTTATCCACAGCTTTAAAGAAATTTCCAGTTTTATGGCAATAATAATGCTGACACAATTTGTTGTTCATGATATTCGCTGAATCAGTTAAGGCATGCGTGCAAAGAAATACATAATAAACTTTTTTTTTTGCAAGATCACGTGTATATTTATGGCTTTAAAAGTCAGACACAACTGTTATTTGCTTATGGTGGTAATCTTCAGTAAACATAAAACAACATGGCTGTCAATGTCATAGAAGTGCGACATCTTGAAGCGGTAGATCAAAACTGTTAGTGAAAATTTTGTCTAACTTCTCTTTCTTCCAAGACATAACAAACATTGTGTAAAATTTTAAAGATGAGAGAAGCATATTTACATATTTTGTAATTTGTAACTCATAGTTGAAAGAAAACCAGATGGCATCTTTCGGTTCTTCTCTCTCCCCCAACATAGATTAGCCTATGCCAATGCTGTTGTGCCCCTATTTTGAACTGAAAAATGTATTTTAGAGGTCTCACCATTGTAGTCTGGCTACGAGATACTTTCACACATTAAATTTTCACTAACCACTTAACTGGAAGATTAAATTCAAAGATAAGTAATTAAAATATTTTATTAGAATAAATATTTTAGTAACACTGTTTAAAATTTTTTATTTGCTTTCCTTGTAGATAAAAGAAGGACTGTTGGATAATCTAAAACAGTTAAAAGTTGCTGACCCAATGGAATTTGACACTTTCATGGGTGCAGTTATTGATGAAAAGGCTTTCAAAAGGATCTCAAGCTACATAGAGCATGCAAATAATTCTGAAAACCTTAAAGTCATTGGTGGTGGACAATGTGATTCCAGGTAAGTCATGTTTTTACTTACTTTTTGATTGCTTTTATAGGATAGGGTAATAGAATTTCTATGATGGCGACCATCGTATGGACGGTCTCTGAAGTACTCGCAGTGTAACTATTATTTTAGATGGTGTAAGTGGCTTCTTTTACCTGAATTTTCTGTGTATGATTTAGTTAACAGGAGCTGAAGCATTGTACACGTTCTCTCTCTGTCAACTGCAGTTTAGTGTTGTTACTACACTATTATTTGTGGCTTGCAAGAACTAGTCACGGAACTACTTCAGCTGCAGGATATCATGAAGCTGCTAGTGTCTATTATAGGAGTGCTGCTGTTTTTAATGGTCAAAAAAATCCATTGACCACAGTAAATTAAATAGTATATATTTTATTATGTTTATAACTCAAAGGTGACCAAATATATTCTGTATGTCTCTTAGATAATTTCTTTCATCAGTAAGCGTATTTGTTTAGCATAGACTATAAGTATATATTGTTTGCTTTTAAAATAATTTTCAGAACGGGCTATTTTGTCCAACCAACAATTGTGGAGACTAAAAACCCTATGGATCGAATCATGCTTGAAGAAATCTTTGGGCCTGTCCTGACTGTTTACCCCTACAAGGACGGTGATGTTGAAGAGACACTGAAATTAGTTGGTAGTTCCACACCATACGCTCTTACTGGTGCTGTGTTTGCTGAAGATGAGTAAGTATGTGCTCTTTATTACAAGATTATGAGGGTGTGTTGAGTTGAGTAAAGTAGGGATCTATACCGCTCGATAATTGACAGAGAGGACAATAATTTCATGCTTGACAAATACAGTAGACTCCCGGTTATCTGGGGTAATGACTGACAAGGAGTCCGCCAGTGGTTAAAGCAATGTTGGTAAATAAACCGATTAAAATTTTTTTATCCTGACTATCTAGACACCCACCCTCGAAGTAATGCCCTAGTTTTTTCAAGTAAAACAGCGTTAATCAAAAATCGGTAGTCAAATACGTTTGTTCGTAGAGTATTTTCGTAAAAATAACTAATTTTCCAATCTTCCTGACTACCATTTTAATCAAAACACGATTCCCATTAAAATTAATTTACAGTACTAATTTTTATTCTAAGTACATTTCAAGTACTTTTAAATAAATATTGTATAACATTTAGAGATTAAACAACTTTAAATTAAATTTGAAAATTCACGTACCGCATTGTTTATGTAGTAGGGCTTAGGCATAACATTCCCAAGTAGGTGCTACCAACATTTCTGAGTTAATAAATGTTATTGATATAGGAGATATATTTGTCATAATAAGATTTTAAAAAAAGCATAAACTTAATGTTTTCTATTATTAGCAAGATTATTTAACCTGTTAACATAATTCCCAACACTGTTGTTTAGTAAATGTGTTTCTACCATATTTGCCACTAGCGCATCCAAATACGCATGAGGTAACCTAGCCCTGAAAGCTCGTGGCTTTTCTCTCCCAAGCCGCTGCTGACGATCTGACAGAATATAAACGTTGGCTGAATACTCTAGCGTCGTCTGAAATAAATATGCGATGAAGGAATTGAATAGCTATTGAGGATAGAGCAAAATATTGTTTGTTGATTTGTTACATTATTAATTTGTCCCATTATTTATTAATTGCTTTTTGTTTAATGCTACACAAGTGCCGTTGCCATTGTGCATGCAAAGAAGTAAAAAAGTCAAAAATTATATTTGTGTTCATGGTTTATGGACGTAAAATATGGTACGTTTGACATGCAAACCGGATAACTGGGAGTCTGCTGTATTTCATTTTAATTAAATTATGCCAGTTTTTACATTTACAATTTTATTCAACTTGGTTATAGGTACCGAATAATTAAAAATCAAACTTTTTCTGTGGAATTTTATTACAGATACCTGTTAGAATTTGAAGCTTTTATAAATAATCACATCTTTATTTGAAATGCATAATATAGGTATCAAATTATCTTACATAATGTAGGTAATGCTAGTTGTTAGGCTTGCTATTAATGAAACAAAATCCACAAAATTTTAACCCCTCTCCTTTTTTTACTGTGGGGAAAAAGGAGAGGGGTTAAAAATTTTTTGGATTTTGTTTCATTTTATATATATATATATATATATATATATATATATATATATATATAAAGGGATGTGTCGGTCTCGGTTCCTACGGTTCTCAGCATTTTAACCGGCACCGAGAACCGCAGCTAAAATGTCGGTGCCGGTGCCGGTACCGGTACCGGCAGTATAGCAAAACCCTTTACGAAAATAGTCCTTCACTATAACTTAACTGCAGCATGAAATGGCTCAACTCACGTCCAATCCACATATGAATTATTTTTTTGGACTTCCGTGGAATAATATTCATCTCTAACTATAAAATAAATAACACGTGAAAATATTTAATGTTCTCGCCACATCTGTAAACAAAGTACGTTTTACAATCAAAACATCACAGTTGAAGGTGCCATAGATGTGTGTAGTTCATAGAGGTGTGCAACTCTATGACGTGCCTCAGCAGAGATGTGATAACAGAAAGACGCCATGTTTGTTTCAATTTGTTTTTAAAAATAGGCAGTTAATTGAGTCGTTGACACGTAAGTAAGGGTGACTGGTGTGTTGCAAATTCCACAGAATATTTGTTCAATAGAATTAATGATTGATTAAAAATTTTCCGTAATAATTTTCGGCATTATAAAATTTTAATGAATTTATTTTGTGCAGTGCTTTGGAATGTAAGTTCACTGCATCTGCAGCCATCTAGTGTAATGGCTAGTAACTTTCTCTTTTAGACAAACGGGATTTTTTTGAAGGGGGAAGTTACAAAATGCTTGTTGACACTTGTAAAGTATAATTATTCTGGCCAAATATAGCAAATTGTGTAAGAAATGGCATCAGAAGTGTGGCAGTAATTTAATGTTGACTGTGCAAACAAACTGAATTCAATGTAGGCAATAAGTTTGATGGACAATTTAATATTTTAATTCTTTGAAAGTTCACCATCATTGTATTTATTTCCATTATTGTAACATTTTCTTTTTATTCCTATGTTTTAAAGGAGGGTTTAATTAAGATAGTAAATTTTAGTTTTATTAAGGTTGGTGTGTTTACTGTAGCTTGAAAACTATACTAAACCTTAAAATTTGCTGTGATAGCCTCTTTAAAGACTGAATCATTATGCCAATGCATTTCTTTGTAAGCATACAAAAACAAAACATTGAGGACAGAACAATACAAACAAATTATTATTTTAAGTGTTATAAACAGTAAATTGTTGAAGATGTAAGTCTGGACACATGCTTTTTAGTGCTTTTTTGTAGCCAAAACAATAAATAGTTTATTACTTAAAACACCTCATAAATAATGTGTGAATAATATTTATTTTATTTTTTTAAGTCAGAACCGAAGAACCGAGAACCGAGAACCGATTTTTAAGAACCGGTACCGAACCGAGAACCGGGAAAAAACAGGAATTGACCCATCACTAATAAATAAATATATATATATATATAATTTTGTCCAATGCACAGACTTATACCTCTACCAGTTTTATTTTTATAAATACAGCAGTTATAGTTGTTACTGGAATAATTGCTGTTTAATATAACTTAGTTTTAACTTAAGCAGCTGACAGGAAACAATATCAACAATGTAAATTTTAACATGATAGTTGAAAGCAAGGAAGATTCTTATTTATTTTCTCTGAGATTGGAAAAAATCCTTGTCTAGCTTCCGAGCAAATATGTTATCTACCTTTGACGCTGTTTATGTTGCAAATTACATTTTACAAAATGTTTTGAATTGTTTTAAAAATTTGCATCTTGACACATCCTATATGTTGTACTTTCTAAGCATGGTTAGATACTGAAATATGAGTGTTGGTGTTTGGGTCACAGACAGGATCCTGGTGGGAAATAGTTATGTTTGGTCTTAGAAGTATTTGAAGATGTATATTTAATTTTAAGCTATGGTAGTTGGTGACTGGTGATGACACCCAAAATTCACACGTACACTGTTGGCAGCATTGCGTCAAATTTGGGAGCTTCCATAATTCAATTATTTTTACTTAAAAAAAAGTGAATGGCAAATGTCAGGAAATTTTGTTTTTTATTTGTACTTTTTGTTTGCAGGCAGTTTCTCAAGCATGCCATTGAAGAACTAAAAATGACGGCTGGTAATTTCTACATCAACGACAAATGCACGGGAGCAGTTGTTGGGCAGCAGCCTTTTGGGGGTGGACGCTGGTCAGGTATGTTGAATGTACTGACGACACCTGGCTCTCTGACCCCCGTTGCGAGTGATTCCCTGTCGTGACGAGAACGCCGGCCAGCCTACGGGTTCTCACCTTGTGGCTTGCAACAGGGGGCCAGGACAACAGGGGTCGCTCGAGACGCCACTTAGTTCGGTCTATGTCGTTTAGGCACTGGCTGCTAAACGCCGAACCACTCACGAGTCGCTAGCGGCGAAGCGCGGAGCAGCGCTCGGAGGCTTCCATCGCGAATGAGAGGCGAGCTACGGCTGCCTCCCACGCACCGGCGCACGGCGAGCGGGAAGCAGGGGAGGGGGACGCACGAGATGCGTGGGAGACAGAACGCGGTACGGGTCAGATTGCACTGTCATTTATCACACCAGTCGCAGCGCTCGGGTGCGCTCACCACTCGAAGCACCACTCAAACACTTATTACACTCATGCCCGGACCAGACATCTATGGGCAACAGCGGGCCTGGGGACCAGGATGGACACGACAGCTGTCATCAGTACAATTTCAGTGAATTAGTTTCTCTAGGTTGCCATAATAAATATATTTTCTTTTGTTCAATTTAGCTGAACTAAACAAATTCAACTTCAGTTATACATATTCCCATCATAACATGAAACAAAATAGAAATACTAACTGGATCCTGGATAACCAGATTCAAAATGTATATTTGTAGGCCTACCGTTCAAAATTTTTTTTTGTTACTTTGGTACAGTAATTGATCGCACTGGAACAACAAACAAGCAAAACAGACCACCTGCAGTGCCTAGCAAATGCTACAACTGTAACCGAATGGGACATTTTGCTGCAGATTGTCGTGTCAAGATAAAGGCGAAAGAAAGAATGAGGGATAGTAATTTTGACCATAAAACCAACAATACATTTTTAGTATTATATCAGGAATGGCAAACCTTTATTGGTGAATGTGCTATTTTTTATGGAAATAATAATAATGTTAATAATAATAATAATAATGGCTAAAAATAAAACTAGATGCTATTAACTTAAAAACTCTTTATTTTCAACTCGAAATTTGTACAGCAATTAAATTGTTTACTATTTTATGTTTATTTAAATAAAAGAAAACGTTAAAGGGATTTCTGTTGTTGCAAATTAGATGCTAAATATCTTATATTAGGCTCGTACTTTACTTTTAGCAGAATGCCAGCTGAACTGGAGTTATCTGACAGAACGGTTTTGATGCAAGTTTTTAATGTTATTCATAGGTATATGAAAATATTGTTAAGAAAGCAAAAGCCAGCTTCTTCAGACAACTAAATATGTCTGGAATTGAGTTCCACGTTTCCATAATTTTGGTATTGTCAGATAGTCTTTCTATTACATTTAATTCCAACTGTTTCCTTATCCAATAAATTTTTGAGTCCACATTGAACTAGACTGTAAGTGAATTGGCTGCATTTCAATTTCTTTAATCGCCAACCAATCAAATTTAGACAAGTTTAATTTATCCACTGAAGTCACATCAGGATATATTAAAAATTTGAATGTTTCTGATAATTATTTGAACCTGAAAATTTTTCATTGATGAATGAATTACAGAATTACACTCTTTAGTGACTTTTTCTTTGTCTGGCTTTTTGTGTAAATCTAGATCTTTGGTGATTTTTTTTTTTTAGTCAGGGAAGTACTTGTTTTTGGTAGCAATATCGTTTGGGAAATACTTGTTTTTAGTAGCAATATCATTACTGTAAACTTGTAATTTAGCCTCAAAAGCACGAATGAGATTTATTGTCACAATAATCATTTTATTTGGACCTTAAAGCTTTAGGTTCAATTCATTGAAATGCTGGCACAAGTCTGTAAAAAACATTAATTCTAAAAGCCAAATAACATCCTTTTATCGAGGGTATTGTTATGTTTTTTGCTGAATTTGTAAAAAAAAGAAGCCTGATTTTTTCCAAACAATCGACAAATCTTTGAAGTAGTCATAATGCACCACACACCCGTCATGGTTTTTTTTTGCAAAAGACTCAAAAATTGCTTGCGTCACGGACCACAGTTTTCACACTGCCACCGTGTGACCTTCACTCGTCCATTGCTCACAGCGACTTCCCCTTCACACCAGCTGATTCCTTCTGTCACAAGTTCCCCTCCTGCCCCGCCTCTAGCGGGTATTAAAGTATTCTCCATCACGCCACAAATAGTCTTAAATCGGTTTTTTTACTTAAATACGTAGCCTTTATGAAACTAAAAACATAACTTAATAATGGTTTTAAAGCTAAATAAAAACAGTTTAAAATAATTATACATGAAAGCTAAATCAAAACCTCCCACTAACTAAAACAACCGAATTTACCGTAAGTGTCTCACAACACCTGCTACCTATACCTTGCCATTTAATTTACAAAAAAAAATTATATTATATTAACGTTCTTTAAAAAATCTAAAAACACTTCAGTTCCAAGAAAGCTTGTGG
The DNA here is from genome assembly GCF_032445375.1 of Bacillus rossius redtenbacheri. Classification (NCBI taxonomy): domain Eukaryota; kingdom Metazoa; phylum Arthropoda; class Insecta; order Phasmatodea; family Bacillidae; genus Bacillus; species Bacillus rossius. The sequence goes on from NC_086331.1 coordinate 132,241,184, forward strand.
AACAGGTTACAACATATAGTTTTGTATGGTTACATACAAACAATAACATTTTTTTTTCACAATCAATTTTTTTTCAATGGTCAACTTTTTTCTTTTGTAGGTACGGTACTATTATACATGCAAATATTATTGAATCTTATATGAGAATATTGCTTCTTACTGGTAGTAGTTTTTAATTTGAACTCTAAAAGACGTTTTTTCACTATAAACAAATTGTTATATATATAAATAAGTAATATTTGGTTTGTTTGCAGGGACAAATGACAAAGCAGGTGGACCACACTACGTACTACGCTGGACATCTCCACAATCTGTCAAGGAGACATTTGTGCCTTTGAGCAGCTGGGACTATCCCTACATGAAATAGTAAATGCATAACTGTGATGCTAGTACAATGTTTCAGATGAGAAAATAGCAATGTTCTCATTTTTCTGTGGAATGAGATTTGGTGGGGAATTTTTTTGTTAAACATATCTGCCACATAATATTTCTGCAATTAATTGTGTGAGATGTAAAAATGTGCACATTTTCTGTAGGTTAATACACATTACACTTTCTGGTAGTCATCTGTGGTACAAGATTTTTATAGTCTTTTTACAAAAAAAAATTCCCAACTTCTCACAACTAAATTACAATTGTGTACAATTAAATGTCAAGCAATAGTTCATGTTATAATAGTGTATCAACAGAACCATAGTAATATTCATGAACTGCAGTTCATCGGAACATTGAATGTAAGGTGTTGTATTTTGCTTAAGAGGGTCGCTTGGCTGAATGCTTGAGGTCTAAAAAACGACTGCTTATGGTAACAGTGGCTCATGCATCACACGACACTTGGCCTTTACAGTCAAAGCATTGTACTGGGGTGCAGTCTCTTTGTTTACAGCCTCTATTGGACTTTAAGAGGTGGCCCAATTATTTTACAGTTGAATATAACTTTCAATATTGTGTACCCAAATATTAATGCTTAAACCATTTTGTGAATACACCCATTTTGTAACTGTTAAAAAAAAATACTCCTTCAAGAGAAAACTTGCATTGGAAAGTGTATTGCCTTTTAAATGCTATTCATATTGGCATGTATGTTATTTTGTAAAAATATCCCAATGCTCATTAGTAGAGACCTGCAAAATTCGCAGATTCATTCGGTGATAGGCTAGAATTCAAACACATATACCTCTTAGATAATTTTGTTATGGGCTTACTGTTCATCTGGACGAATCTCAACCAGTTATAAACCCTCAACCAAAGAAGGATTGAATCACAGACAAACCAATTGAGACGACTTACAAGTCGGCATCCAATGAACTTGCGTTATTTGCCCGAGTGTACAGGGGTATATGCAGTCTATCCTGAAGGCCATCGAAACCGCGAATTTTGCCGGTCTCTACTCATTAGACTACAGTAAGGTATGCCTGTGCTAGTGATTGTTCCCTTGTGATTGGTGGCCGTCTCCAAGTTTGGCCCGGGCCATTGGCCATTCAGGACGTGTTTGCTTCTGCGTGGAATGGTGTGGTGACAGCAGACATGTACCCGGAAATAAAAAAACCCAGACACTGCTACAAAGTTTTTAACACACAGCTGGTCTGGAACTCTTGTCGCGAAAAGCATATGGCCCTAGCTATTTATAATATCAAAGGTTTCAACAATCTTCCGCAGTTTATGAATGGCACGTTAACGCATGACAGTCCATTTGCAGTTTGGAGGCTCAGCCAAGCGGCTGTCTTAACTGCCTTTGAAGATAACTGTCCCAGTTTAATAGGTAGCAGTAAAGTGTACATTTATGTTTTCATAATTTTTGTTGAGAAAATATTTATTGTTACTGTTTATCATAACAAACACAAACTCACCTCCAATTTTTCATACATTTCAGTGACATATGCTCTGACACAATAACTTTTTGTGGCAAAGAATTGTGTGACTGGTTTTTGCAAGTATGCTCATGTCACATAAAAGATCAACTTTCCTAAACACTCAAAATGTATTGTGTTTGAATTTTGCCTAATAATTTCTCCCAGCTGTATAATGTTTCTCATTGCTTTACATAATTAACTATAAAATTCTCATGAATGTAATTCACACACTTTCTTTTATTGTGTTAATTTACTTGGTTTATTTTGTAGTTAATTTTTGACAAGAGTCCATTTGAATATTTCAGGGTATAACGTTCTGATTTGCCTGTGCAACTTACCTTAACTCTATGCAGAAGCATTTGTTGGTGGGAATGATGATTTTTTTTTTAAGGATTTCTCCACCCCTGCATATGACCCGGGCTCTGTTATGCATCTTAAAGCTGGAAACCTTTTCTATGTGAATAATATTTATTGTTTGAAAGCAAGTTCATTAAAAAAATAAGATGTTTCATCGGAAGATTCCTGAATGCTACGTTGAAAATGTTTTGCAATGTCAGTCTTTGAAAATTTTTATGCCATGATGTAATGGAATGTTTTTATCTACAGTGTTTATGCTTCCAGTAAACACTTTGACATTTTTGTGTCCTTGTGTCCTCAATTTTTAATTTTACATCGGTAAACTCATGTCCTGCAAAAATTAATTTTATTGTGTTTGTCACTTTTTATAGTTCTTAAAATATTACTTCCAGTAATATACTTACTGCTTGTGTTTGTTTTTGTGTTGCCGGAATTTTATTTACAGTATGCATCTTCTGTGTGCAAGTTTTGTGATTTTGTATCACTTCTGGTTTTGAGGCTTCCTTGTGACAAACTTATTCAGTGTCCAGTATGTTTGATTCCCACTGTAGTGAGCTTTAAACTATGCACTAAACAACTGTGCAATTTTAATTTTGACCCTGTACAATTCTCATATTATTTTAATTGTGTATAGTTGTCTTAGAATAATTATGTAAATACATTTCTTTATGTACATTTCTTACAAACACGATTATTTTTTAACACTTTGTTTTTTTGCTGTTCACACAAGAACGTGGTAAAACTATGTATGTAATAAAGTGTGTGAGTATTAATGCCGTCCCATTCTCTTGACCTTTGTTTTCATTATACGTGATTTCCTTAACATAATATAAAAAACACCCAGGAACTTTTAATGTAAGGATATTTCGTACTGTCTTTAAACATAGAATGAAAGCTTGGGTCATTAACACCAAAGTTTTTAACAAATTGCAATATTTCCTTTAATTAATTTCCATTTCATATTGATCTAAAAATAAACCAATACAATGCATTCATTTTTTCAAACCAATTTTGTACAGTAATTATATTTTTTCTGGCTCATTATTATTGAGAAAAATTAGAACTTTTAAAAGGGTATACAATTAAGTAAAAGTTAAATAATTTTCTGCCCTACAGAAGTTGGAAATATGCGTCTTTTTTTCTTTATGAAATATCACCTAGCAGACTGTACACTGAATTATCCTAATTCATTACCAATTTTACGTAAGTGAAGAGTAAAATATTAATCTGTATCTGAATTTCAACTGTGCACCTTTGATTTTTTTCCCTTGCCTGTTCTACTAGTAGAGTTTTAACTGTCTAGATTCATCTCCCTTCCTTCTTCCCCCGCTGGTTGCTTTCACTGTCCGTCCTCTGGTGCCAACAAAGAACAATGCTGGCAATGCCCCAGTGGAAACCTTCCCATAGAGTATCCTAGTCCTGGTTAGCGTTCAGGTTTTAGTTAACTCTATGACATGAGGTAGTAATTGTTGTATCACCTTGCCGGACTGGAATGTGCGTTACTTCGAGTATGTGTGGGAGTTTCATCCAACATTTAAATTTTGTAGCAGCCATTCTTAGCTCATAATGCATCATGCATAACAGCATCAGTGCTGTTAAAGATTCTCAGCTAGAATTTGAGATTTGGACGTTTACCCCCTCTGTTAATTACAATTGAACTTATCATTCATTGTTTATGATGGTACAAATGCTCTTTCAGATTCTTAGTTTGACTTTGTTACTGTGTTTATCAATTGCTAATTGTATATCTAACGGTTTAAAATTCATATTAAATTTTGAATTTTAATTCTCTGTGAACTCAGTAAATACTGTTATTTATTTTTTATTTTTTAAGTTACATAACACATTTTTATTTGAAATCACAAGCATAAATTTTGATAACCATCCCGAATATCACTTGACCATTACAAAAAACTTATGTGAGGGATAGGTTGTGTTATGAGAAACATCTTTATGCCAGGAAATATATTTTAGACACACCTGTGTAGTGCTAGGTGTCATTATGTAATGGTTGTGCTCACAGTCCATGAAGCATGCAACAGCCTCTATGCCTGCCGGGACTAAACACACCTCAGTTTTTACACTGAAGGTGCAAGGGCTGTGCTTGACTGGGAATACTCTTGGCATTTTTCACGTGATAAAGTCTTATAAATCGAACGCTGGCTGCACGCACGAAAAATTGCCACGTTCCGCCTGAGCCGAGCGTGCAAGAACCGGCCAACCACCGTGCGAGAAAATCTTGTATAATATCAAACAGGTCAAGGCGGGCTTTTTAAATAATTGTTCGTGATTATATTTAAACAAATGATTTAAATTTAATTTGCAAAAACTGTAAATAATATTTGAAAATTAAAAAGTATGCAATTTTTCATCAATTTTTTTTTATGACATCATGTAAAATTATCGTCCGTAAACCGATTTTACAGACAACTCTCTGTTTTTAATCAGGCTGTGGACCACTAATTTAAATATCTTATGTTATATTATGTACTATATTTTCAATTTATATGAAGAGTGATATTTTTGCAAGCAACTGAAATGCAATGAAGTGCACCTGCACCAAGGGTGGAAGTTTAACTCAGTGAAATCTAAAGCACTTGTTTGCTTCTGCTCTACCCGTGAGCCAAAGTCGTCCACGTAGGCGACCGCTTGTGGGGGCATTAACCTGTGCATTCTCTACATTCGCTGGTGTGCCAAATAAACCTTTATGATAGCAAAACTATTTGAAATGCATTTTATAAAATTTTATAGTCACAAAAAGAAGTAATTACAATTTTTTAAATACGTTATAATCCTGGGATTACAACATTGATAGCCAAATATTTTCTATAAAAACGTATCGAGTCTATTTGCCTTAGTGGGTAAGTGCATGGTTTCAGAACTGAAGTTTCTAGTTTTGAACCCTGCCATTGAAGAATACTTTTTCCTCTTTCTCTTGTTTAAATTATTTCAATTTATTTAAACACTATATTTTGAGGAAATTATATTAGTAGTTATTTGTTTAACTAATTGTCATAATAACTTTTAATACCTAGTTCAGTAAATTTGTTTAATTATTTTAAACTAGGAGGGCATGTAACATTTATTTTTTATTATAAAACAATTTTATAGTTACAATTGAACTGGTTGACTAGGGATATGTGAATATATATATATATATATATATATATATATATATATATATATACATACATACACACACACACACACACACACACATATATATATACACACAAATAAATACATATATAAAGTGTTTTTGCATACTTGTATGTTTGATTTTTTTTTAATGAAACACTACAGTTTTATTCCGAGCTTGATGAAATATCTGTACACTTGACAATTAAAACAAGAGGAACATCACTGTGTACACACTATTTCTAAGAACCACCCTATACTTTTTTCCTACTACTTAAAGTGAATTTTGATACTTCTAGATGTAATTTTGCCCACCTGATGAATAAAGTAAAATTTAAGTTATTGTCTGCGTCTGTTTCCAAACAATAGGAAGAGATTTATAAAAACCACCTTTGATCCCCTTATAGCTGAATTTTGGTATCTATTGATGAAATTTTGTACACACTTAACCAAATTTATTGTCTACAAATAATTTTGAAAAACAGGATGAATCTCTATTCACATGAAAATTATAAAAAAAAAAACATCTCCCCCTTTTCCCATTCCCTTAAAGCAGAATTTTGGTGTGACTTCATGAAATTTTGCACACTTGACAAAAATTACTGTCTAAATCTAATTTTGAAAAATGAGTAACAGAGATCACTTCTGCATAATATTTTGAAAAACCACCCCACCCTACATTCCCACCCAAAAAAGGTTTGGTACATCTTCAGGTTGGCCACACTATTGGCAAAACCACATTTTTTTTAGAGAATTTTTAAGGTTTTTCTAAGAAATTTCTTAAAATATTACTATGTTGGTTATTGATGTTCATTACATCAGAGCTGAAACCAAACTAACCATTTTAAAATAGTAAATACCAACTCTTTAATATTATGTCAAATAAAAAGTGTTTCTGTAAGATTATATCATTTCTGTTATAAAAGTCTATTTGCTGAACATAATTTATTAGGTCTTGTATGTTGTTTGAACTGTGACAGTAGCATAATTTTACAAAAAGACAGCATTGGTATAAAAAAAAATGGAGAAAACCATAAGGGTACAACTAAAATTACTTTAACAGTTGCCAGGGGTGAGAACTTTTAACACATTAAATAATTATTATTAACATAAACAATTAAAATTCTCACCGGTATTTTTGTTATTTGAGTGCTATAAAAATATGTTCCGAGCTTTATATTATTCTTAGAGAACTTTTCAATTACAGTAATCTATATATTGTGGATGTTGAGTCTAAAGTACCTCCATACTTTTCCATCCTAATTTTTTTTTTTTACTATTCATTAAAAATTACTTTATTACTGGCTATAGAACTAATGTATCTAAAAACTAATTGTAATGGTAAAGTTTTTGTTAACATTTATTTTTCTCTCGGTAGCCCTTGAAAAATCTTAATTATTAAAGCACAATGAAAATGTGAATCACGGTACCAGCCACTATTCTAGTTTATTAAATGTTCAACATAATTTTTGGTTTTAGTCTGCAGTAGAGCCTCCAGACATGTGAAACATCAAGGTCTTCGGTCATGGCTAATGTTTGTATCCTAAAGTAACAAAAGAAACACGAGAGAGGAAAGGAAAGAAATAAGCAGCAAGCGACTTCCCCTCTGAAAACACGTGGCCGACCATAGCATTATCTTAACACATGCCACATTCCTCACATCAGCTGTGGAGGTTCGGCAGTAAACAGCACTCAGAAATGATAAATTGATGCAGTTTGTAGGCACGGCACGTAGTTTTTCAACTAGGCTGAAACAGCGCTCAAAAATGGCGTAAGTGATGCAATTCGTAGGGATGACGAGCTGTTTTTCAACTAAGCTCTTTTGAACTTGCTTGACAAACAAATAATTCCAGATGGCTTTCAAAATTTTGTAGGTTTCTTACAGTTTTCCCAGCACAAAAAAAAAATCCCGGCTAATTCAAGGTTTCCCGAATATCCCATTTAGGTGGCCATCCTGTTCTTGGTGACATTTTTCCCACTGAACATTCAATTTTAGAAAAAAATACTGTCTACATCTAATGTAAATAAAAAAAACTACTCCCATCCACCAGTTTTTGAAAATTTCTGAAATCATTACATTTTGTATTCTAATTACTCTTAAAAAAAATCTCTGTGCACTGTGTAAAGCCCGGGCAATATCAGATACTTAAGCTTATAGGTATACATACATATAATTAACTCTTAATCAGTTTTGCTGTAAAATAATTTTTTCTGTTACAAATGTTGTGTAATTAGAATTTTATAATTTTCTGTAACTGTGATTTTTAAAATAGTTAAGTGTATTGTATCAATAAGAAATATAACTTGAAAAATATGTACATAAGTACACACACAATTCCTGTTTTAGTTTTGCTTTACATCGTGACGATAGTGAGGTCATTAAAGATGGTGAAACTGAATGACATAATTCAGCAATATTTAGGAAAGAAATGACAATAGCCTATAGTGTGAAACTATTCCAGCATTTGCTTGGGTTGATTTCGGGAGAGAATGGTAAACTGAAATCTGGTGGTTGGACCGGGGTCCTTTCGAATGCAAATACAGTCTGCCATTTGGCTCCATTTCTTCAAGGTATTTAATAGTGAAACCTTCAAATCAATACCTTAGCTGGCTTAATCTAAAAGATGGGCATTAGTTGTGGGCTGCTGAACTGCTAGACTGAAGAAGTTGCTAGATCTTGATGAGACGTCTTTGGGAATCCTTTCCCCAAACAAATGTTTCTCATAACAAGACTTATCGTTCCATGTAAGTTTGACACAATAGGTTAATACTTTCAGAATGTGTGTATGTGAATCTTAGACTTTAAATTAACAAATTTTCTTTCAGAAATATTTTTAAAAAATATAAATAGAATGTCTAACATTATTTATTTTTAGAGTAGTTGAATGGTCAGTACAAAATCCAGCATTTATTTTATTTTTATTTTTTCCCAAATAATGAGCTTCCAGTAATTTTAATGGTACCTACTGAGTATGTGATGTAAAAAAATGTAAAGTTTTGTACATGTGTTGTTTTAATAAACACTCACTGACAGCATTTTTGAAAGTGTGAATTATTTTAAAACCTACAAAAGTCTTACATATTGTCCTATTGTCATCCATGTGTGAATATTTCACATTACAATAAGACCTTTCTAGATGGTTAGTTTGATCTAAATTCGCTCACTTTTGACAGTGTGGCCAGAGAAACGGTATGTAAACATGTTAAGTCTTCCTAATTGAAAAATATTGTGTAGGGTAATAAGTTGTAGTTAGTTGTATGTTATTAGGTTGGTCATGTGTACAAAATAATAGTGCCTGAAATATGATTGCAAGGCCTGAAAATGATAAAAAAAATTGCACAACAGGATGAGTAAATGGTATTTATGTAAAATCTCTATTGTTGAGTTATAATGATTGTATTGATTAATTTAAGGCCTACACTTCCGTTTGAAAATCCACAGCATATGATTGTCATGGGATAAATGCACAGCTTCAGGTTTGTGACAAATATGCAGTGCATATGCCTTATGCACACTGCTTCACAATCAGTTTATACACAAGTTATAACATTATTTTATCACTCCCAAGTGTATTTAGTATATTTTTATAGCACATCTGGAGTGATGATAATTACCACTCTGGCACACTATGTGTGGAGGTGCTACTATCTAACAGTATGTCTTCCACCACTTTGAGAAGAAGTGTGTGTACAACACTATGAAATTATTTCATTACAACCCTATATATTTTTTAAAAGCAATACCACTACATCAAAAGGAGAGAACATAAATTTAATACTACAGCAAAACCCCTTATTTGCACTTTTCATGGGGACAAAGTAAAAAAGTGTAAAAAGCGGGAAAGTGTAAATAAAGGGAAAAGCATAAAAAGGAGTACAGTTTACCTTATTTAGAATTTTTTTCCTTTTGTTTAATAGCACATACTACAATGCAGGTACAAACACACTAACAACAAATTTTACTTTAGTATTTAATCAATTATTAATTTACCACATTTGACAAAAATAAAAAAAGAATGAAAGCCAAAATGTTTTTCTGATTACTTCCTAAAAAATAAATTTGAAATTTTCTTCTGCTTGCTTTTTTGGCTGTTCAAGGAGATTATTTGCCTCTCCAAATTATAAATACAGTTGCAACCGGCAGGGTTTATAACAAATACGGGCTACATACACATTGCTCACAGTAAAAAATTTTTTAAGAAAAGGCCGCAAATTGATGAATATTTACCGTCAATAGCGCGCCAAACGCGGAGAAAGGTCATTGTACTCGGTCAGCTGCTGTAACGACGCGGCGGCGCATGCGCACTCTATGCTCCGCCCAGACTCATGACGCCATCAGCCGCCAACCAATAGATGCGAGCTTAGCGGAAAAAAATATAAGCTCCACCTCCCGTGTACCAATTTTATCCAGTTCTAATACCAGTTTATTGGTATACGCACCAGTTTTCTCGCTGCCGTGACATGTTCAAGTTTACGTTTATCATGATGTCTTGATACCAATAATTAATTATTTACGATCCCCAGAAATAAATGGTTAGTTTAAAAAATATGGCGTCAACTGTACAATACTTCCCAAATTATAAAAGACGTATAAAACAGTTACCAAGACACCGCTCATTTTATCTTGTGAAGTTTATGTCTCGTACCAGTATTTCGGCTAAGTTGTGACATAAATACAGTATCAGAACTTACAAGCAGCCATGTTTGTACATTCATGAGTTTACGTTTTTCCCTCGTGCATTTTAGATTGTCTCCTGCTATAATTACTCGTACTTTTACACGCCTAGGCTTAAATTATTACATGTTTAGAAATAAAAGCAACTTTTCATGTTATAAAATATGTATATTTTGCTATTTAAAATGTTCATTGCCTACTAGCTCCACGGTATTTTCTGGTTGTTTATGGTTGTTCGTGACGTAAATAGCGGGATTGATTCGATTTTTGAGACGTAATTCGCGGGAAAGTATTGTATTGGACTATATGGGAACCAAACGGGACCTGAAGAATATAGTGCAAATAACGGGAAAACGTAAATAACGGTAACGTAAATAAGGGGTTTCGCTGTATAAAGAAAACATGTTTATGTATTCTTATAAGATTTTAATAGAAAATATTCATGAAAAATTATGAGTAATATACAGTTGCTAATAAAAGAATAAAATTATCTTAAACTTATTTATTATTAAGTATCTTATAATAATGCTTAGGAGAAGGTAGGAGGTGCTCTATATTTTATTGTTTACAAATACCCTAAAAGTAATTATTCATTGCTAGTTTAACTAGAAATCATTCTTACCTTTAACTTCAAAATTTTAAGACTTCCAAATTGTAAAGACTGGTTTTAGAATTTGAAATTTTACGTGTTTTCTTTGAGAATTAGTGTTGATAAAAGGCTGGAAACATACCGATCCCGTAATAGGATACTTATTATTTTGGATAGACTTATTAAAATTCTCTCTTGAGTTGCCCTGCCAAGGAAGAAAATGTGATTGAGATTGGCGTTAGTCAATACAAGATCAAGTAATCTTGAATGAGTTGGAAGTGAAACAAAATTATTTTAGATTTAATGAACTTGCAGATGCAAGTAAGGATTGAGTTTTAATTTTTTTAGTAATAGTATGTAACATCCTGAGAATGCCAGTAGATTGCAGAAATATTTAAGTCACAAACTTTTATTATTTTATTGGAATATAAATACAATTTAGATTCAAGAAATATAAAAAAGTTTAGGAAGGTAGTGGTGTTAATGTAAAGAGGCAAATATAAATTGTCATTCAAAATATTACTACCAGAATGTAAGAAAATGTGGACCAAAATTCATTATATTTTTATCAGTAATTAAATAATATTGCGGTAATATCTTGGAAAAAATCTTAGAATCTATTACACTGATCATTGCGATAAATTGTAAAATTAGGTAGGAAATAATGTGAATTTAACGATTCAGTTGGACATATTATGGGGTAGCTGTTTGTACATAAAACAGTAAAATTGTAGGGATATTGTTCTTAAATCACGTACATTCTGATATTATAGGTGACATTCTACTTCAACGCAAGTCATTTATCGACCTCCAATGTTGCAGTTTCCTCCTCCCAAACCTCCACAGTAACTGTAAAAGGAAGTTTGTTGCTTGGCGCTGAAGTTTGCTGGTGTTTCGTTCTCATGAGTTTCCGTCGCCGTGGGAGGATGTCGGGTTCATCTGTCCGTTGTTTGTAAATCTGGTCGGGTCGGAGTCATCCAGTTGGCCAGATGGCTAGATGGTAGACAGTCAAAATCTTGTTCCACGACAGCTTGTTTGGTGCTTCCTACGCATCTTCGTAACCTGCAACTTCTCCAGATTGTGTTCATTGTTTATGAAATTATTTTATTTCCTTTCCTTCACTACAGAGGCAAAATGGAACGAGAGAGCTTTGTTCTACTAAGCGGCTAAGCGATGGTTTTTAAAAAGTCGCTGTTTCATACCTTTAGCTAAGCACGTTTTCACGATACAGAATGATAATTGTGTTGGTTTAGTCGTTGTTTGTAGTTTCTGACAGTAACAGATTTCAAAAAATCAATATTCTTCAGAGTGAGCACATACGTGTTCATCAGCTACGGGCTTAGGGGGAGAAGCACAGTTGCCGGGAAGACTGTCGAGTGTGCAGTTTCATTGTCATCTGCCGATGGTGCCTCGCGGGAGTACATGCCTTTGAATCCAGCACGTTAAGCAACCATTGCAGCACTCTGCGAATGACTGTCACCTGTCACTGTTCGCCTGCTTTCTGTGTGCCTTCTGACTGACTGTGTTCATCTGAGCAGGGCCACTGGCTTCAATGCCACGTTGATGCGAGTCTCAGTGTTTGCAACGATGCATTGAAGCTGCCACCATTGTTATGGTTTCCCTCTTGGTGCTTAAGAAACTGTTATCTTTTAGTTCAGCAACTTGATTTACAAGCAAATCCATTTCACTGGTGAGGATAGGTCCTACCACCTCAATCTTATTGTTGGTAGGATCAATCTTCTGTGATCCCCGGGAAATAATGGGAGAATTCAAACTAACCTGTAATTCAATAAATGAGTCATTTTATGAGAATACCTCTCATGACAGTCTGTCTGCAGATTCGTATGATAACTTGCTACGGTATCCAATGTCACAGTATTACTTTTTTTGTGGAGGTTATTGGATCATGTTTCCTGAATTGTTGCACTTACCTCAGAAATTTTCATTGAGATGATATTAAATCATTATCAACACCTGTACACTTCTTATATATTCTAGCATCATGTTCTCACGTATTTGAGAATCACAGTAACAGATTGTTGTCATTAGCCAGTCACAATATAGACTGTTATAGAATATGTACAAAAGAACTTACAGGAAAAAAAAATTAAGAATGTAGTGACATTTATACACATGCACATTACTGCAAAATGCAATGTTATGTTTAATATTGAAACACTTAACAACTGATTTACAAATAAAGAAATATTACATTTTTTTACTTTCAAGCATTAGGCAGGTCACATTTCAATAATAATAAATAAATTGTCTTAGAAATAAAATCATTTTAATGCTAGGTACACAACATTACAATGAAATTGCACTCTTTGGATTTTTTAGAAAATAAAATAAAATAAAATAAAATGGCCAGTTTCAGTCATTTCAAACTATCATGCACAAACTATGTTTACTGCAATAAAATGAATGGCACAAATCAATTAAGTTACTAGGCTTTATGATACAGCTAGTTCTGTAAATACTTGCTAACATTAAAAACATAATGTGGAGTTAAAACATTTTTTATTACAAAAATAACATTTTTTATTATTATTTCTTCTATACAATACAAGACGATTATCCTTAGATGTATACATAGGATACCAAAAACATATTGGTACACATTTTATTACTCCCTTGACGTACTGCCATGACATAGTTTGGTTTATGAGCATATTGTTCAAAGAAGTAAATTAAGGGATATATGATTGCATGTCTATTGCATTGTCAATTTTAGAGCTATTGTGTCTATTTTTAATTTTCACAAGTACAGCAAGTGAGTTAAAAGCATTTATCTTATAACAAAATTTTTAAAATAAACGTAAAATAAATTAATTTTTATACAAGTTTTCATAAAACGTAAAATATATTTCAAAACATTGCTTACTTTGTGAAAACCGAAGTATTAAAGCATGGTTCTCAAGTCACCAAAGAAAACACACATAATAGGTGACATTTCTTTGCTTGTTAATCAGTACAGGATAGCACTCTAAAGGTTCATTAAGTACAAAAAGGCAAGGAGAAATATGTTAAAATGAAAAACTTTTCTATGTGTAAATACGCTTTAAATGCAGCATTTGTAAAAAAGAAAAAAAATGTATCATTTGGGTTCTATCTATGGACAATCATTTTGATATTTATGTCAGCCAGAAGTTACTAGAGAAGTTTTAAATTATTCCTAAATTATTTTTAATTTTTAAAAAATGTATAACAAGAAATAGTTTTTAAATAAAATTGTAAATACTAATACAAAAAATATAAATAAAATTTATTATATTTTGTTAACATATTTCAATACCTGTAAGTAATGTAACCTTTAAAATCTCAGGCAAACAACATATATTTAACTGAAATTGAATTTTTATCCATTTCCAGTAAAGAGGAAAAGAAACTATGTTCCGCAGTTCCTCAAATAATGTGTATAATACACAAATTAATTTTTAGAGTTTCAGTTCATTCACTACATATTTCCTATAGTTTCATGTTCTGACATCAAATCACTTGCTTCATAACTGAGGAATGGTAGATACTGCACTGCTTTCACTACTTGCCACTGACAAATGTTTGGGTTTGCAAACGCATCCACTCTCCACTAACACATAGTCTTGTCCAGTAAGTGTGACGGGGCCCAGAGGAATCACCAAAAACAGGTACGGCACATAGGTTTGTGTACACTCTCCCCTCACCACGTCACATTCTGTGGACCTGCAAAACAAAACATAACAAAAAAATTTCAAAATATTTTATTTGTCCTTTTTGTAGCAAGATGTTCTATCTCATTGGCATGCTTGCTACGAAGAAATAATAAAATGAATTTAATTAATATGTCATGTCCGCCATTTTGGCCTCGGCCGACACTGCAACACAGTTGGAACAATCTTCTTCCCGAGTGTGCATTACAGCCCTATACACCTGTGGAAAGCATAGTGTCACCAGTCACTAACAGATGGCAGTTGCACATAATCACAAACACTGTGCTAAATTGGCTTTTGACATCGCCTGCTGTTATCTAGGGTAAAGACCATAATTTCCATGTATTGTAATTATTCGTTGTATTTATGTTAAAATGTACAATGAAAAAAAGGTGTTTATATCCTGACAACAGCAATTTTTTGCTTAATTTGTGTTTGTCATTTGTGTTTTTTTTTTTGTTGTTTTCTTCTACAGACATACATGTGCTTAGCAATGGTGTATGTCCAAAAGCTATTATCATATTATACTATATGTAGCTCAGACGAGCCAACAACTTCAGAACAGGGAATATTAACAGTAGCCCATTTCCTGATAAAAAAAAAGTGACTAGGTACCTGGGCTGCTGGGATTGGCTCACGAATGAAGCTGCCCTCCCCTGGCTAATATTAATCCAGGTGTGCCCAACCTGAATAATGTGGGCCGCAATGCACAAGCGCTTAACCCCTGCCTGGTTGACTCTCTCTGCCCTGCCCAACTCTCCTTACCTGGAAACTTTCCCTCTTGTCCAGTAGCTTCTTACTTGCTTAATGCATGATAATTGATCCCTGCGTGACCCGGGCCAGGGTTTTCCCTGTGTCTATGCAGGTTTTCCCTGTGTCACTTTAGTTAGCTTTTAGGCTAGGCAATCAAAGGGGCGTCAGTCATGGCTCCAATCGCAGCCATGACTGGCCAATAAACCCCAAATATGCACACGATGCACACGCCCTTGTTCTGCATGGTTAATACCCCCATGGTAAAGAGTATAGGCTTCGGCCTGAGACACACTTAGATTCTCCCCTAACCTGGGACGACCCCCCCCCCCCTTTTTTTCCCTTTACACACTTAGATTAACTTAGGCTAGGGGAAAAAAAACACTTCAGAGATTCCCACCGTATATCATTGTAAGCGAAAGTACAGTTGAATAGAAATATTAATATTTATTACTGCTATCTCTTTATCTCTCTCCCTCCTTAAATTTAATTAGTGAGTTGTGTTTACAATGCATATGATCATGGTGACCAAATAATTGATATTACAGCGTACTGCAATGTTTGATTTGTATTGGTACTGTTTCTTCAAATGTGAAAGATTAAGTAATGAATAGATGTCCAATCCCTTTTCTAATTTTTTGTAAACAACTTGAGTTGCCGGCCATAGGTATGTTCCGTGTGGGAACGGAACTCTAATTTTTATCTGCACTTTAATAAATAATATCGAGTGCAAGTGGAGCAATAGTGCATTAACTTACATTTCGGGGTTATATGGTGTAGCTACTGACATGCTTAGCTGTGTTATTTCGGTTTTTATCGCAATTCACCATACAATCTTTGTCCCTAGATGCATTTATAAAATAAAATGGAATGCTAATGCAGTTTTCTCTTGCGGGAGCTCGTATGCGTGCAACAGAATACTTACTCGCACACTTCGAAAACGACTTGTTGGAGCAAGTCGGGGAATTTCTGCACAATGGCCACAGGCTGGCCAGACGTCAACGAGACTCCGTACATCGGCGCAGTGGTGTTGTAGCGCGTCCTGCAGAGCCGCGCAGGTCTTCCTTGGCAGGTGTCTCCGTAGCCGACCGAGTTGCTCGCGCCACTTCGACCTGAAGAATAACCACCCACCACCCAGGCGTTGTTTGCAGCAGGAAATTACTCTAACTCTCCAGATGTAGCATACCTGCTCGAATGGGCAGTGGTCCTGTCAGGGGCGCAACAACTAAATTTCCAAAGGGGGGGCAATATACCTTTTTATAAAGAATCATCGATCCCCCCCCCCCCCTATTGAAGCGGGGGGTCCGGGGGTTCGCCCCCGGGAAAATTTGTATTTCAAGGTGGAAAATGGTGCTATTTAAGCAGTTTTATTATCTAAAAATTGATTACACAGCTAGTGGAAATAACATATTTTTTTAGGCCTTGTGTATGTTAAAGAGAAAAAAAGTTCAATGAAACAAGCACCTACATGCTTCCTAAATAACTTGACATAGCTAGTTATAAATAATAATTATGACTGATAAAAGAGTTTTGTAAAATCCGACTTGTACAGCACTTTCTTTGCCCCTGTTTGCCCCCACTTCAAGGTTTCAGAGGGGGGGCAAAATACTCTTAACCCCCCCCCCCCCCCCTGTTGTTGCGCCCCTGGGTCCTGTTACCAGGACACTGATTTCGGTCTCAAAACAAAACTGTACATTTTAGTAACTCTAAAGTGCCACAGTATATTATTGCAGAGGTATAGATTCCCAGCTTTATATTAACACGACACGGATTCCTGTCTCTGATAGAAGTTCATACTGCCGGTAACTGCAGGACTTCATTCTCATTGCACGCTGAGTTGAATATTTTGTTTATGTGAAAGGAATAATATAGTAAGTTATACACAATATAAGGTTTATAACTTGAAATTATAGTTTTAAACAATAATTTCAAAACTACGACCTTTTTATCCTTATTCTAGTTATTTTATAAACTAAAAAAAAAATATCAGAAAACTTTCAACGTGCCTAACTATAATAGTGTTCTAGAAAATTTATATGTACTTATGACCAATATATGCTGTATTGTTTTTGTGAATTCAATTTTGTGTGATAAATATTTGTTTAATGTAAGGTTGGAAAATGTTCAAGTTGTATTTCTTGCTTTCTCTAGCAATATCTTATCATATAATTTCCATCTACACGTGCAAACACAAAAACAAGTGTTCTTAAAATAAATTGTACAAAAACCGGTTTGGACACAACAGAAAATTTTACAAATTTATCTATATATTTACTATCTCTACTCTTTCTCACAAACAGTGGCAGAAAATGGACTTTCAAACAACTTGAGGAATTTGCTATAAACTGTATGAAATGGTTCGTTGATCGTGTTTTGGAAAAAGAAGCTAATGGAAGAGAATGGAACCTTGATAGCACAATAAACTTGCAGCAAGCTTGCCACTACAATAATACCAGCTTGAATCAAAGTTGTGACAATAGGTTTGAATTATGCTGGCACAAGCTTGAACCAAGCTTACATGAAGCTTGCATGTGTGTCATCATAAGTTAACATGGCTAGCCTCGTTAAATCTTATTGTAAGGTTGTGAATCAAGTCAGTGTCATAACCATCAAAGTCAAGCTTGAAACAAGCCTTAATCAACCTCGATATGGCAAGCTAGCCAAACAGATCTACTCAAGTCACTGTGACCGCAAGCCAAAGTGCTATGTGGGAGGTGACTTAGAGCTACTGTTACATCACCCAACACATTATAAATAGTACTACTTTAACATCTATAAAAGCATTACGCATAAGCGACAGATTATTATTCTGATTATTCCTAGGTAGAAACTATTGATAAACTTCAGCATCCAGATACCATTTTGTAATCTAGTTATGAAGCTGTTAAATCACAATCAAATTCAAATATGTGTACTGATATTTTATTAAACCCTTGTTTTATGTCTTTTAGCTAACAATAAGTTGGTGGATGCTACCTTTATATTTAAAATTAAACCAAGTCACAGTAAACACGTCATTCGAACCCCCACTTTTATATTTCCATGGTTTATTGATGGAAGTATAATTTAATAAAGGAAATATTTATTGTGAAAAAGAATCACTTTCTAAGTGCAAGATAAGTCGAGCTTGAGTTGAATATTACAAATTACGGATAAGTAACCTCTTAGCAGAGTCAACAAAGAAAGTTGCTCAAACAGTATACAGTACATGCATGCACATTAAAATAATTAGACACATACCAATTACTCAATAGGGGTCATATTTATGAAAGAGACAAACCTTTTCTACTGATCTGTGAATCGTCAATCACCATGTTGGATCGCTGGTAATTATTAATAAGAGTTTGTTGAACGATGTGAGGGTCCAGAGTTCTTAACGATCTTCCACTCCTTTGAGATCCCCATAAGTTATTTGTACGAAACGTACGAGCAATCTTAGACCTGCAAAATGACGAACAAAATGTTTTTCTGACAAAATTTCCCTTGCATTATTATAGTTTAGACACAAAATTATACTTTTTTTATTTACATATGGAGCGAACATGGTAGAGACGTTAGGAGCACAACACATACTTGTTACATAACTTTTCATAACGATAATCTCAAGGGGACATCCTAATCAAATCACGTCTGTAAATTGGCATTTGCACTTTGGTTGTTTTCTTAGAAAAAAATTAATAGGAAATTAATTTATTTGTATTAAAGATAAAAAAATTAGTGTCTAGAGCCTGCATAATTATATATATTTTTTTACATATTTATGACATTTTAATAGGTATGTTCAGAGCTTGTCTTTGCAGTTCCCAAAAAACATTATCACAAAAATGCAATGGCATCTGTATTCTACACATTTGCCTTTCATCCTAAGTAATAATTTTCTCTGTCAAAAGTCTATTTGGCGATAGAAAGACAAGGAGGGGGTGTATATGAAGGCCTTGTAACAACCTTTTGCTGCAAATCACGGAATTGCTGCCGCGAGGCAGACAAGCTATAAGGGCGAAAGCACACGGACTGGTTAGATGCGGAAAGGCGGTAGGGAGGAAGCAAATGGATCGGTTTGATGTGGACAGGTGATAGGGAAGAAGCAGACGGACTGGTTAGATGCGAAAAGACGATAGGGAAGAAGCAGACGGACTGGTTAGATGCGAAAAGACGATAGGGAGTGAGCAAATGGATCGGTTTGATGTGGACAGGTGATAGGGAATAAGCATATGGACTGGTTAGATGCGGAATGGCGATAGGGAGGAAGCAAATGGATCGGTTTGATGTGGACAGGCGATAGGGAAGAAGCAGACGGACTGGTTAGATGCGGAAAGGCGGTAGGGAGGAAGCAAATGGATCGGTTTGATGTGGACAGGCGATAGGGAAGAAGCAGGCGGACTGTTAGATGCGGAAAGGCGAAAGGGAGGGAGCAGACGGACGGACTGGGGCCCGCGCTGACCAGATTTGACCATTTGTGACTTCTTCCTGTGGGATAATCTCAAGGAAAAGGTTTTCAAACATCATCCTCACACCTGGGAAGAACTGAAGATGCGAATTCGGGGGGAAATAAACCATCTAAATTTGCCTAAAAGTGGTTGAAGAGTTCTCAAATCACCTTCAGCAATGCATCGTTGCTGATTGCCACCATCTTTCTGATGTGGTCTTCAGAACTTGATAAAAATAGGGATATATAATGATTCCAACAAAATAAACCTCATCTCTGCAAGTTCTCAGTTGTTTTTTTTTTTTTTACTAGACCTTCAAAACCGATACACACCTTTTGCCCCATTTTGTACTTGCGACACGTTTTGGGCTAAGAGAGCAAGTGTACTTACCAGAGGTCCGTCTGCTACGTAGTAATACGGTATTTCTTTAACGAAATGCCTGCAAGGTTACTCAAGAAAACTTTTGTAATTTATCACAAACTTCTCATACAAAGTTAAAATGTTGGCGCTATAATGACATTTGCGGGTGTTAAGCTAGTCTTAAGGCTTTTTTTTCTCTTCATGATTCATGAATTTCTATCTCAATTTATGCCAAAAAAGGTTAATCAATTGCCTCCCACGCATTCACCAATCGTTAGCTTACACCTTGAAAGGCACGTCGATCACTGAAAATCAGAGTAGCCAAGTGCCAAAACGCTCTTTTGGAGTTGTCACTCTGGTTCTCAGTTCCTTCGTAATATGCTGACACCAGTCTAGAGTGTATTAAAAAAATACATCTCGGATGAGATGGATGTGAGTTAGTCCAACATTCTGCAATTATAAAACAATAAATACTCAAGTTTTTTTAACCAATGCTGTTTACTTCCTTTTTATAAAGAATTTCAAATTTAAATTGTAAATATATTCCTGTCATTACACTGTCTTAAAATTAATAACTTTAAAAATGTTATGTAATATATTGCGTTATCATGGTGATTAAATTTTTTTCGCTTTTTTAAATCAAATAACATTAAAGGCTTCATTACATTAAAAACTAATAAACACGTTTAATTTCAAGCAAGCTGATAATATGGAATATTCAAAACACAAAAAAAAAATCATTTTCAAGTGAAACAATAACAAAAACAAATAGCAAAAAAATGTGCAAAATTAAATAATGTTTTTTTGCAGATCGAAAACCATAGCACCTGTTACAAAAAAAGAGGGATTCCCTACCTTTAAACGTAATTCTTTAAACAAAAGTATATTATCGTGGCTGCTTCGTCTATCTTTTCTCGCTACAGTAAATGTTTACGAACTGTTCAAATATTGTATCATATACAGAGCGTGAAAACATTAGTAGCGGCAATGTGACAAAGCAGCCCAATTAAACTAAAAAATTTGCTTTTTTTTTTGTTCCACAACAGTAATTTGTGAAAGTTCCTCCAAGCGCAGGTTCAAGGTTTTGGAGCTGGAGACGGTGTCCGCCATCTTGGATGACCTTGACCTTTGATCTCGACCTTGTCTTTGGCCTTCATAATTCGCCAAATTTACCGAAATTTCTCCAAACGGACTCAAAATTGAGTAACATTCGATTATGTACCTTGGTAAATCTGAAAAATACCGTAATTTTAAGGAGATTACGCAAAACGTCAAGGTAACTCCTTGTTGCCTAGCGAAGCCTTCCTTATCGTTCTAAAATTAAAAATAAATTAACTATAATTCGAACAACATGTGTGCGAAATCGCTTGCTAAGAAGCGGAACAAATTGGAACATGAATTATTTTAAACGGAAATTTACCTTGCACTGATGGATTGTTTAAAATCCTATTTATGCATTTGTTTGAATTTTAAAACTCTCAGTATGCATCTGGTACTACCCGCAGGAGCTAGAAGAATCCTGGATCGCTGCCTGCAGCTGTATAGAAGGTCTGCGGTGAAGTTACTGCAGCAACGAGCTTATCTTGAGGACAATTGCTAAGCGCCCTGAGGAGCGAGTGTATTTTGGTTCCTGACCAAAAACCATTTAGTTTCAGTCAGTGCCAGACATACTTAATCAAAGAAATATAACGAATGAATATCTCAACACTTGTACAACCTAGATGACTAATGACGAGGACGAGTCTACAACACAGAGGAAGTGGAATGTGGACAAAATATTAAACGACTCCTATGATCTCGAAAAATCTGAAAATGCTGATGCTAAGAACACTGTCCCAGATATATCTAACGATTTGGAATCGAAAGCTAACGAATAAAGTGTTATCTTCATGGAAAATGAATAAATATTTACACCGGCTCCGCGACGCAGCCATCATGGGGAAGGATTATTTATTTTCGTTTTCGTCGCGAATTGAACCAAGGACTCCAAGGACCATTACGCCAATGAGTTTTTTTTTATTAAAATGGTAACAATATATTTTTATTTTATTTTAAAATTTTGTTAAATTTTTGGGTGGTAGTTACGGATATTCAATATGGTGGATGTGATGTCATAATTCTCGAAAGTGTAATCCAAGATGGCGGAAAGTTCTAGAGTACAATATGGTGGATGTTATGTCATAATCCAATATGGTGGAATCCAAAATGGCGGAAAATTCTAGAAAACATGGTTGATGTGAAGTCATAATCCAAAATGGCGGCCGGGGTCAAGGTCAAAGGTCACATCCATAGGCACTGGAGGCTGGTGAATGATAAATTTAAGCCTCTTTGGGTACATTTATTTCTGTTAAAGGCAAAAACACTTTGAATAGTTTAAAATTTCATTTTTTGAAGAAAAATCTTCACTCAAAAATGAAAATTTTTAATTTTTTTTTTCCTTACCCCCTCACTTCCAGTGGGTTGTTTTCGGGTATGCACAACGTTTTGAAGTGGCTAACAAAGAGCCGCGAACGTTGCTTCCAAAATTATTTTTTCCAAACAAAATGAACAGATGAAATGAGACAAACAATTTTTTTTCCCTAATGTGCACTTTGAAGTTAAATTTTAAGTAAATCTTTACAGAAATGTCAGAACCATGTGAGTTTCGGCTTCACGGCTGTTCGACATCGGGGTAGTTAGAGACGAGCAGTTGTGATAGACGAGGAGGGAACATTGAAGGAATGCATCCGTGAAGGAAATGGGAGTGCCCAGTAGCGGATCCAGAGGGGGCTAAGGGGCTCAAGCCCCCTCCAAAATCATCTGGGTCCACTATTGTTTTAGTGTTTGCCTTGATAAAGCCTAGCCTCAGCTGGGTCAAGCCCCTCCCAAACCAAAATCCTGGATCCACCACTGGGAGTGCCCCGAAAAAATCCTTTCGCTCAGGGAAACGTCCGCCACGCTTCTTACTTAACCAAAATCCATTTAACATCCCGCCGAAAATGGAACCCAGATCGCGACCGTAATAAAACGTGGGTTGCCTCCCTTTTTTTGTTGGTAATTTTATAACACTAGGCTATAATTGAAATATCTTGGAATAGGCCTAATATTAAACCATTTCGTCAAAATTAACGACACTTTCGACCGGAATAATCCCACGTAAGCC
The DNA here is from genome assembly GCF_032445375.1 of Bacillus rossius redtenbacheri. Taxonomy (NCBI): domain Eukaryota; kingdom Metazoa; phylum Arthropoda; class Insecta; order Phasmatodea; family Bacillidae; genus Bacillus; species Bacillus rossius. The sequence goes on from NC_086331.1 coordinate 132,264,164, forward strand.
AATACCACGCGTAATTAACACGCACTACATGCTACATGCTAGGTTTGTAGTACTAGAAAGGGGCCACCATACTTAATAACTAGAAATTTAATACGACGCAAAAAATTATCATACAACGCCTATGTTACGTATTTTTGTAAAATGGTTTTAGTAAAAAATTAAAAACCAGTAAAACAGTGCAACAATTGTAATATTCACAACTGTTCAAATGTACGAATATGAGCGTTAAAACAGGCAGAAAATACAGTTAATGCATTTCCATATCTTTAAAGAAACAATTTTTATGAAACAGAGAAAAGGAATTTTAGACAAAAGTATGTGTAGAGCTTCGATTTAACATGAATTTGGTTTGTATAATTTTTAAATTAAATTATATATACAATATATTGATAGTTACTCCACATTGCATTTTTTTTCTGAAGATAATACACGTATCTCTAATAAATAATAAACCTGACTTATTATATTGATTGAAAGGAAACTAAATTGACACTAAATAAATTATAGCTGTAAAAATTTAATACTTTTACTTTTTTGTCATTAATAGGAAACAAAAAATGCATTTTAAATGGAAAATAATAGAAAAACTGATAAACAGATTGCATAGTAATAAACCAAAGAAACAAAAATAATCAAAATTGTAAAAAAACAATTTTTGAAATATGGATATACCACAAAAAAATTGTCATAATTTTCTATTTATTGTTTATTTCTAAGTAAGTAATTAGTTCAAACATGTATTCATTTATAAGCTGATGCATTTAAAAATAATAATGTTACGATGTTTACTGCAATATTTACTGTAACATAATTTGAATTAATAATTTTAAATAAAGATGAATGTTAAAACTAAAGTTATGAGTGTTACTCGTGAGTGTACACTCGGCGAAGTATGTACTCACGCGGGGTAAGAGTCTCCGTTGGGACCGACGCAGTCGGCGGGGTCGCTCAGCGCGTCTCCCCACAAGTACTTGAGCGGCTGTGCTGAGCCCGAGCACTTCCTACTGGTCGCAGCGCAGCCGCTCAGGAGAGCCGCTGCCAGCAACACACACCTCAGTCCCACGGCGGGCTCCTGCCGACACAAACACAGCGCCGTCTCCACCCACTCGAGCCAAAACAGCGCCGTCTCCACCCACTCGAGCCAACACAGCGCCGTCTCCACCCACTCGAGCCAACACAGCACCGTCTCCACCCACTCGAGCCAACACAGCACCGTCTCCACCCACTCGAACCAACACAGCACCGTCTCCACCCACTCGAGCCAACACAGCACCGTCTCCACCCACTCGAGCCAACACAGCACCGTCTCCACCCACTCGAGCCAACACAGCACCGTCTCCACCCACTCGAACCAACACAGCACCGTCTCCACCCACTCGAGCCAACACAGCACCGTCTCCACCCACTCGAGCCAACACAGCACCGTCTCCACCCACTCGAGCCAACACAGCACCGTCTCCACCCACTCGAGCCAACACAGCACCGTCTCCACCCACTCGAGCCAACACAGCACCGTCTCCACCCACTCGAGCCAACACAGCACCGTCTCCACCCACTCGAGCCAACACAGCACCGTCTCCACCCACTCGAGCCAACACAGCACCGTCTCCACCCACTCGAGCCAACACAGCACCGTCTCCACCCACTCGAGCCAACACAGCACCGTCTCCACCCACTCGAGCCAACACAGCACCGTCTCCACCCACTCGAGCCAACACAGCACCGTCTCCACCCACTCGAGCCAACACAGCACCGTCTCCACCCACTCGAGCCAACACAGCACCGTCTCCACCCACTCGAGCCAACACAGCACCGTCTCCACCCACTCGAGCCAACACAGCGCCGTCTCCACCCACTCGAGCCAACACAGCGCCGTCTCCACCCACTCGAACCAACACTGCACCGTCTCCACCCACTCGAGCCAACACAGCGCCGTCTACACCCACTCGAGCCAACACAGCACCGTCTCCACCCACTCGAGCCAACACAGCACCGTCTCCACCCACTCGAGCCAACACAGCACCGTCTCCACCCACTCGAGCCAACACAGCACCGTCTCCACCCACTCGAGCCAACACAGCACCGTCTCCACCCACTCGAGCCAACACAGCACCGTCTCCACCCACTCGAGCCAACACAGCACCGTCTCCACCCACTCGAGCCAACACAGCACCGTCTCCACCCACTCGAGCCAACACAGCACCGTCTCCACCCACTCGAGCCAACACAGCACCGTCTCCACCCACTCGAGCCAACACAGCACCGTCTCCACCCACTCGAGCCAACACAGCACCGTCTCCACCCACTCGAGCCAACACAGCACCGTCTCCACCCACTCGAGCCAACACAGCACCGTCTCCACCCACTCGAGCCAACACAGCACCGTCTCCACCCACTCGAGCCAACACAGCACCGTCTCCACCCACTCGAGCCAACACAGCACCGTCTCCACCCACTCGAGCCAACACAGCACCGTCTCCACCCACTCGAGCCAACACAGCACCGTCTCCACCCACTCGAGCCAACACAGCACCGTCTCCACCCACTCGAGCCAACACAGCACCGTATCCACCCACTCGAGCCAACACAGCGCCGTCTCCACCCACTCGAGCCAACACAGCACCGTCTCCACCCACTCGAGCCAACACAGCACCGTCTCCACCCACTCGAGCCAACACAGCACCGTCTCCACCCACTCGAGCCAACACAGCGCCGTCTCCACCCACTCGAGCCAACACAGCACCGTCTCCACCCACTCGAGCCAACACAGCACCGTCTCCACCCACTCGAGCCAACACAGCACCGTCTCCACCCACTCGAGCCAACACAGCACCGTCTCCACCCACTCGAGCCAACACAGCACCGTCTCCACACACTCGAGCCAACACAGCGCCGTCTCCACCCACTCGAGCCAACACAGCACCGTCTCCACCCACTCGAGCCAACACAGCACCGTCTCCACCCACTCGAGATAACACAGAACCGTCTCCACCCACTCGAGCCAACACAGCGCCGTCTCCACCCACTCGAGCCAACACAGCGCCGTCTCCACCCACTCGAGCCAACACAGCACCGTCTCCACCCACTCGAGCCAACACAGCGCCGTCTCCACCCACTCGAGCCAACACAGCACCGTCTCCACCCACTCGAGCCAACACAGCGCCGTCTCCACCCACTCGAGCCAACACAGCACCGTCTCCACCCACTCGAGCCAACACAGCACCGTCTCCACCCACTCGAGCCAACACAGCACCGTCTCCACCCACTCGAGCCAACACAGCACCGTCTCCACCCACTCGAGCCAACACAGCACCGTCTCCACCCACTCGAGCCAACACAGCACCGTCTCCACCCACTCGAACCAACACAGCACCGTCTCCACCCACTCGAGCCAACACAGCACCGTCTCCACCCACTCGAGCCAACACAGCACCGTCTCCACCCACTCGAGCCAACACAGCGCCGTCTCCACCCACTCGAGCCAACACAGCACCGTCTCCACCCACTCGAACCAACACAGCGCCGTCTCCACCCACTCGAGCCAACACAGCACCGTCTCCACCCACTCGAGCCAACACAGCACCGTCTCCACCCACTCGAGCCAACACAGCGCCGTCTCCACCCACTCGAGCCAACACAGCGCCGTCTCCACACACTCGAGCCAACACAGCACCGTCTCCACCCACTCGAGCCAACACAGCGCCGTCTCCACCCACTCGAGCCAACACAGCACCGTCTCCACCCACTCGAACCAACACAGCACCGTCTCCACCCACTCGAACCAACACAGCACCGTCTCCACCCACTCGAGCCAACACAGCACCGTCTCCACCCACTCGAACCAACACAGCGCCGTCTCCACCCACTCGAACCAACACAGCACCGTCTCCACCCACTCGAACCAACACAGCACCGTCTCCACCCACTCGAGCCAACACAGCACCGTCTCCACCCACTCGAACCAACACAGCACCGTCTCCACCCACTCGAACCAACACAGCACCGTCTCCACCCACTCGAGCCAACATAACTATCTACGACAGTGAAACCACTTCAAATGTGATGTAGCAGGGTTCAGAACTAGGAAATCCCGGTCCCTGAAATACCGGGAATTCCCGGTATTTTTGATATACCATAAAAGAAATGGGAAGTTTAATATCGAATCCCGGTCCTTTTAGGTACTTCCGGGACCTGACATCGACAGCATAAAAACTCGTTTGTATTGCTTGCTAAGGTTCCTTCCACTTGCTTCTCTCCTGTGGTTTGGCGAGCGATGAAGGCGGGCGAGAGGAGAGAGTGCGCTTCAGTCTCCAGTCGGTGTTCGAACTGCTGTGTGCCTGTGGGCGTCGCGCCAATATCCTCTCTTGTAGTTTGTTGTGAATAGAAGAAATGCTATTTTAAGTTAATAATTCAGTGACTCTGCATTCGTTAAAACGATTATTTGTTAAATTTTTTTCCAAAGTTGAAGACCGAGAGTAAGACACTTTAGAAGAAACATTTTGCAATTAAATATTGTAATACAATTGTTTATCTTTTTTACTTTTTGTCACTAAACGTGGTTTAATTGTTAAAAACTAACAAGACCTACTTCAATCACAGACTGCTGCACCGCTAATAAAAAAAACTACCTAGTACCGAAAGTACCGTAAATCTGTTGACGAAAAGTACTGAAATTCCCGATTCTGATACTCATTTGCGGTTCCGAATACCCTACTATTATGTAGTTGGACATTTTATTCGCATTCCAGATTTACCCTTACATTCACTCGAATACTGGGGTGGTAGCTTACTGTACGAATTGGACGTTTCCTTTCCCAGTATTCGTGGTTTGTATGCTTATCAGTCTCTTAATAACTCGCTGTCAACCGAGACGTAAACCACAAGTAAAAAAAAATTGGTTGTCTGTAAAGTCGGTTTACGGACGATAGTTTAACGTGATAACGTCTTAACAAAACATTGATGAAATGATTGCATACTTTATGAATAAAATTGAATCATTTTTATTTTAATAATAAAAGAATAAATACTTGAAATTATACTAGTAATCATATTTTTAAAATGCAAGAATAATAATTAACCTTTATTGCCGAAATTGTTGTTGCCATGTAAGCAATGAAAACCACATTAACTTTTTACTTCACTTTATAAACAGTCGAGTGGAAGAGATATAGATGCGGCGCAAGCGTACAATGAGCGTAACGGAATACAGCGTAACGGAACAATGTGCGTAACGGGACACAGCGTAACGGAACAATGTGCGTAACGGGACACTTTTTCGTGCGTGCAGCCGGCGTTCATCGATTTATTAGACGTTGTCACGTCAAAAATACTTGAAGTGTTGAATCTTATCTGAAAGATTGGCTGAGTGTAAAAAAAACAGTGGTGGAAGTGATTGACGCATCACGCACGGATTGGCTGAAGGGGATCGCACCTTCGTGCTTGCAGTGAGCTCCAGATCCGTGCAACCAAGACGCCGGGGACGCAGTGACGGAGAGACCTGGGTTCGACCTCGCCGGGAGTCGAGCCCAGTTCCCCTGGGAGGAAGGCCTGACGCCTCATTCTCCGACGACCACGCCGCAGAAGTGACTGTCATCCACGGGGGAGAAACTAATTATCGAGACTGAGACCTAGCTGTTTTGAAGTAGTTACGGGCCCGTCCGCCAGATAGTAGTTCTCATAATATATTGCTGACATAACTACATTAATTTATTAGGAGAAGTAATGTACAAGCTATTATCAGGAAACAAACCAGTGAATATTCACTCTATTTAGGCAGCCACTAATTTTGTGGTGTGTAATACAATGAGTTTTTGCACCTCCTACTCCTTCATTTATTACATGACGGTTTATTACAAAACAGCATTAAGTATTTTCGCATCGATTAAATTAGTTTTGCGCCGCCAAGGAGATAACTTAATATAACAAAAAAAAACTTTGTATGAGAACCTCTATTCCGATTTGTTATTTGCTGGTAGTTATGGGCCCGCCCGACAGATAGCGACACATGTCGCGTGAAACGTGGTTTCAGTTCCCACTGTGCTGGGTTCACAATTGAAAAAATAACAGTAACAGTAACAGTAGGTCGTGTGCATAGGATATGAACGCCATGTTTCCTAACCTAGCGATTCACAATAGCAGAAAGTTGGTCGTGTGCATGGGAGCGAGGTCGTGCGCATAGGAGTGAAATGAATATATTTTATTTCGGTCGCGTACGCATGGCTCAACAGCCAATGAGAGAAGAGCAGGGTGTTTTTTTGGCGGGACTAGAAATATTTTTATATTTATTAACCATATTGTGGTAAGAAAATGTCGAGATAATAATAGTATTATCGTTATTTTGAAAGTTAATATGTTTATTTACTAACACTGCTAACAGATGTCGCATAGTTCGCGAAATTTCATTGGCTGAAATTAACAGTAAGAATTCAATTGTGAACCGATTTCGCAGTTCGCACAGGTCGTGTGCACAGGTAGTGTGCATGGCTTTCTATGCACTCGCTTAATTTTTTTAATTGTGAACCCAGCCTAAAAGAGTCGCACTTGTTTATTTCCCTCCTTGTTCTGTGCGGCAGTGGCGTAGCCAGGATTTGTGTATGCGGGGTGTTAAGAAGCATGCAACCCCCCCCCCCCCCCCGTATTAAAGCGGGGGGTCCGGGGGTCCTCCCCCGGGAAAATTTGGATTTTAAGGTGTAATTAGTGCTATTTTAGCAGGTTTCGGTACTTATATTTAAATATTGTAATGGTAAAAATTTTATAAATTTTAATATGAAATTAGTTTGAGTGATGAATAAGAAATTAATTAAAGATTTGGTGCTAAGGGGGTGGGGGGTTTGAACCCCTAAACCCCCCCCCCCCCCTGGCTCCGCCCCTGCTGTGCGGTTATCGGAGTGCCTGCTCTGCGGCCAGAAGACCGCTCAGAAGCCGGCGACCCCAGCTGTCACGAGTCAAGACGGCGGCACGGAATGGGGCCGTCGAAAAATTTACAGCTATGTCCACAAGTACTATCTAGTGAACCGCTACGGCTCTCAGCTTCTCACCGCGTGGGCGAACCACCCGACTCCTTTCCTCAGCCAACACGAACAGTTTTTTGTAACACTGCAAGCATTCGCTGTGAGGTTGCATCCATGGCTCCCTATTTTGACGTGATAACGTCTTATAAATCGATGAACGCCGGCTGCACGCACGAAAAAAGCATGACTCATTGTCACGTTGTGCCTGAGCCGAGCGTGCAAGAACCGGCCAACCACCGTGCGAGAAAATCTTCTATAATATCAAACAGGTTAAGGCGGGCTTTTTAAAAGCAGCAATTTAAAAAAAAAATTTGATATATCTGTCCAATTTCGTCATTTCAAATTAACAATTTATTGACATTGATTTGATTTCAGTTTATTTCTATAACTAATTGTTCGTGGTTATATTTAAACAAATTATTTAAATTTGCTAAAACTGTAAATAATATTTGAAAATTCAAAAGTATGTAATTTTTCATCAATGTTTTCTTATGACGTTATCACGTAAAATTATCGTCCGAAAACCGACTTTACAGACAAACCCCCCTTTATATTTCTTTATTTGAAACATTTTGCTTATTTTCTCCACCTATGAGTCGAACGTCAAATACACGTAGTAATTTTGTTTTCTATAATTTTAAAGATAACTTTTCTGTAATATTTCTGAAAAAATTTAAATATAATTATCTAAAACGTTTTTCTAAAATAAATGTCCCTACGACCATCCATTAATGCAGGGGGTAAAAATAAAAAGGGCTAAATAAAAAAAATTGTTTGTCTATAACGTCGGTTTACGGACGATAGTTTAACGTGACGTCATAACAAAACATTGATGAAATGATTGCATACTTTTATGAATATAATTGAATCATTTTTATTGAATTATCACTATTTTGTATGGATACAAAGAAGGAGTGAAATGAAATCCACAATTTTATTGATAGATTTACTTTTATTTGCACTCATTAATTAAAATATTTTTATTACTTTAACAAAGATATTATTTTACTATAACATTTATACATGTTTGCTATTTAACTTCTTACAATCTGTGTTATTCTGTTAAGGATAGGACGATGATAGAAAAAGTAGGAAACGAATGGGAGTGTTTGAAGTTTAATGTCCCTCGAAAAAGTCAAATCGATGGTTGTTCCAATCGAGTGGAAGAGAGATAGATGCGGCGCAAGCGTACAATGAGCGTAACGGGACAAAGCGCAACGGGACAATGTGTGTAACGGGACAATGAGTCATCCTTTTTCGTGCGTGCAGCCGGCGTTCATCGATTTATTAGACGGTGTCACGTCAAAAAAATAATACTTTCCTGTCTTTTTTTTTTTAAGCTACACGTTTCGTCGTGCGCGAGAACAAACAGAAACACAAAACTGAAGTGAGAGTTACTGAGAAATGAATTGGCCGTGGGTGAGTTCGGCAAACCACTGGAAATTGAAAGCAGGAATCCCGGGTCAGGACTCGAAATCAGTGTCAAGTTTTTTTTATAGACAAAGATGTCTTTGAATCTAATCAAGCACGAGAATATATATTGGGAACCAATATAAAACATACGAAAACTACCAACTACAACTTTACTATTTTGTGAAATTCAACTCATAAGATGTGAAAAAGGAGACAAATATGGTTTTAAGATACATAATTGTATCTACGAATCCAATCAAATCAGAATAAAATATATTAAGTACATTAATAAATATACAAAAACTACCAACAATAATTTTACCATATTGCAGGGGTGAAAAAGTGGTAAATATGGATTTAAGATAATCAATTATATCTCCGAATCCCTTCAATCATAATAATAGATGAAGGGTCACAATAAAAACTTACGAATACTACCAACAACAAGTTGTTCAATCTCGTACCAGCAGAGGTTTAAAACACGTGTAAAAATTGCAAACACAACATTGGTTGAAAAAAAGAAGCAAATAAGCATACAAATATAATGATATCTGTATTTATCTATTAAAAACTGAACGATTAAGAACAAAATCCACAGTTGTTTTTAAATAAATATTTTACTCAATAGACCGAACCAATTTTATTTATCAATTGTTTATAAAACCGCTTCTTTGATTTTTGTGATACGTTTTGAGTAAAAGTACGTAAGTACTATCATAAATATTGTTTATTGTTTTTTGATTGTTTTAAGTGTATTAGAACAATGAGGGGAAATGTTACAAAAATTTCCTTTTTCATCTTTACAATCACTTATGTTAATACATAATTATCTTAAGTATTTTCCAATGAAGGCCGTTGGTTTTATTTTCCTAGCTCTTATAAATGGTTTCTGAGAAAAAAATAATTTTGTAAAATAACCGACCTTACACGTACTTTTTCGATTCTCTCAAGGGCAATTCAGGGTCAAGCACCAAAAACAAAACGGTTGACATGTATCGTATTCTCATTGTTGGCCAGTACCTATCACAACATACTTATTTAAATTATTGGCTACGTTGCGCCATCTCGTCTTGCTTACCACGCTATACCCCTATTGTAAGTGTATGTTCAACATACATGCATGTTTGTAATTACTGTTGAACTTGTTCGCTGTTTTTTCACGTCGTCAACGCAGAAAGTTTTCAGCAAACAATTGAATACAAGCTCACGTCTGTGACATCGTAGGTGCAGCGCTAGGCATCGCAAGCTGGTGTCTAGCAACACAGTTCAAACGCACACCTCGACTGCCAGGAAACGAGAAGCCTAAGATGTACATCAAGTTCTGTCCCTGCCCGAACACGCCCGAATATTACCTTCGGCCAACCTCGGGATTTGTTTTATTTTTGCGCAGGAAAAATGAATTCAAATATTAAAAGTGGTCGGTTAGGTTAGCTACATTAAAACACTATGTACGGTTAGTTAGGTTAGTATAGCTACATTAAAATAAACAGAGAAATATAAATATATATTAATAAACCCGAGGTTGGCCGAAGGTGAATATTCGGGCGTGTTCGGGCAGGGACAGAACTTGATGTACATCTTAGGCTTCCCGCCAGGAAACACGCCCCAAGTGAAACAGAGACTAGGTATGGGCAACAGAGCGACAAAGACTATAAACGTTGACCTTATATTCCTATTGGAACAGAGCTGGGATCAATGAATATTTCTGATTTTCAAAATTGTTCTTTTGCTGCCCAATGACGTAAAACGTTCAAAAATTTAATTGACGTGTCTTAAATTTTTCAGTGGTAATTTTTTTTTACTTAAATACGTCTTTAAATTTGCTTCCAAGGTGGGAGGCAATTAAAAAAAAAAACTAATGATGACAAAATCGGGGGATACAGTTTGGCGTTGCAGCTACATATATATCATCTCCATCCAAAAATTCAATTACACCACTGGATAGCTGAAGCATCAAAGAACTCGTTACGCTAAGTGAGAACTGTGACGCATCGCGCGCGGTGGAGGGGGAAGCGCCGCCATTTTGAGGCCATTTTGCTGCGTTTCGAGATTTCCATTTAGTATAACTTTTGACTGGGAGAAGCGTTCGTTTGAGTTTCAATCGTCAGCTCTCGTCAAAATCTATCAATTGCATGTATAAAACATTAGTGTAAAATAGTTACAGTGAATATATATGGTGTTAAAATAAATAAAAAAATTGTATTTTATATTTTGTATAGAAAATTTTACCTGTTACGTACACGTATTCACGTACAACAGACGTTCGTGTCCATGACACAGACCACAACCCGAGTTTATTACAAGTTTAAGACACGTCAATTAAAGTTTTGAACGCTTTCTGTCATTGGGAACGCGAATGAACAATTATTGGGGAAGGGGGGGGGGGGGGGCAGGTGAGAAGAGGGAATCCTTTTCACAGACGAGAGAGCCAAACGCCCGATCGTGCATCTTCGGTTTTTTTTTGTTCATTGTAAATAAATATGGCGGTGTTGATAAAAGGATACTAATGGTCAATTAGGTTAGGTTAGCTACATTATAAATACTTTAAAACATTATGGACGGTTGATTTGGTTAGGATAGCCACATAAAAGATATGGAAAAAAATTGGTTGTTTGTAAAGTCGGTTTACGGACGATAGTTTAACGTGACAACGTCATAACAAAACATTGATGAAATGATTGCATACTTTTATGAACAAAGTTGAATCATTTTTATTTTAATAATAAAATAATAAATGCTTGAAATTATACTAGTAATCAGATTTTTAAAATGCAAGAATAATTAACCTTTATTGCCGAAATTGTTGTTGTAATAAGCAATGAAAACCACATTAACTTTTCACTTCACATTATAAACAGTCGAAGAAACAGTTCAGGTGTAGATGACTTGTAATTAATTTTAAAAACTGGCGTTTAGCTATAAAGTTTAAACATAATTATGAACAAGTTTTCATATAAATAAACTGTAATCAAATATCTATCATCAATTATATGAATCACCATAATGTTTTAGTCAATTGTAACATACCCTATTATTACTGCACTCGCCGACAGCGTAACGGAATAATGAGCGTAACGGGACACGGCGTAACGGAACAATGAGCGTAACGGGACACGGCGTAACGGAACAATGTGCGTAACGAGACACTTTATCGTGCGTGCAGCCGACGTTCATCGATTTATTAGACGTTGTCACGTCAAAAAAGCATGAACTTCGGGGAAGTTTGGGTTTTGGGTGTCTCGCCTGTGAACGGAAGGCTGCTCGCGAGAGACCGCGGGCAGCGCGCCTGCTTGACCGACAAGGCGAGGAATGCCGGCAGGTGAGGCACTGGCGGACGATACCGTTACACGGCCACGGACCCCCCCCCCCCTCCCCCCCCCCCATGACACTCCAAACTGGTCGTGTCGCGCGGGACCGGGTGTAGTTCCTGCCTCTCCGCGCGGCCCCATTCACGACGGGCCGCGCGCTGACGTCATCGGCTCGCCCGGCCACGTCACACCACCTCCGAGTCACGCCGTGCCTCGCGACTCTCCAGTTTTGAGAAGCCTAGAGCTGGGTTCGCGATTGATTTCCTTAAGAATTATAACTTAACATCGAGCACACGATTAAGTCAAAACTACATTTTCCAGTTTATGATTGACATAGAAGTCGTTAATTCTGACCAATCACAGCACAAAACACATGGTCGGCCATTGTTCGAAACGGAGAAGCAGGTATGAAATAGGTTATTGACAAATGGAATATCTATTTTTCGAAATGGATGATGATTACAAATGACAAATATACGAATTCTAACCCAAAATACTGCCTCGCTCGGTCCAATAATAAGACATAAACTTCCGGTTGAAAGGTTCCGGTTTGTTGTGATTGGTCGCTTCCCTTAAGTCTTAACGAAAAATATAAAATATAACCATTTCTGTTAAGTCTTAAGTCATCATATGGTTCGCACACGACCCGTCAAAATTCACACACGACAATCATAAACCATTCCACTAGTTTACATAGAGTCATATGGTAAGTACACGACTAAGTCTTAAGTCTTAATTCTTAATTTTCAATCGTAAACCCACCTTAACATGTACATCAAGTTCTGTCCCTGCCCGAACACGCCCGAATATTCACCTTCGGCCAACATCGGCATTTCTTTTATTTTTGCGCAGGAAAAATGAATTCAAATATTAAAAGTCGTAGGTTAGGTTAGCTACATTAAAACACTTCAAAACACTATGGACGGTTAGTTAGGTTAGTATAGCTACATTAAAATAGAGAAATATAAATAAGTAAACCCGAGGTTGGCCGAAGGTGAATATTCGAGCATGTTCGGGCAGGGACAGAACTTGATGTACATCTTAGGCTTCCCGTCCCGCCATGCATTGTGACTATCTAGTTTTTAGTCTAGAATAGTCAGTGAGGGGAGTTAGTCATGTCTAAAACGTTGCCATGGCTGGCCAATCCCCTCCTAGCACATGATGCATGCTTCCTCTCCTGCATTATTCATAACCTGCATGCTTAGAGCGTATAGGCTTCGGCCTGAGACGCACTTAGAGTGTTCCCTACCCAGACCCCTCCCAAATATACTAACTTATTAGTTAGGTTAGGGAAAAAAAGAACACAAGGGTTGTATTATACAGAGCTCTGAACGTTGCCTGTTAGTTCACGTACGCCATCATGTGCCCAGGACATTGAGCGTCCAAAGAACTCGTAACTCCGCAAAGGAAAAGGTCACACGAGTTCTTTGTGCGTCGTCGTGTGGATATTGAGGTGCTATAAGAGGCTAGGCAATTAGTCGTCGAGCAGTTAACATTGGAATTGAACCTCTTACCAGGCATTTTTGTTGCTAGTAGTTACGGGCCCAGCCAACAGATGGCGCCACATGCCACGTGAATCATGGGTTCAGTTTCCAATCAGGATCTCCACAGTTAGTACTTTCGTACTAGATCTAGTACTTTTATAACTTTATTAGTGGTTTAGTACAGATCTAGTACATTTTTCTTTAATATAATAATAGTATTGTAACTCCAATATGTTTTATTACTAAGCGTAATTATTTTTAAAAAAACTATGGAATGTATGTGTGTGGTGTGATATTTAAGTTTGAGCATTGCAATGTTATAATAACTTCCTAAATTGTTAAAAACCATAACAAATTATAATTTAGTACTTTTTTTCTAATCTAGTACTTTTTTCTCGCCTAAGTTGGTACGAAATATTTTTTCCTTGTGGAGACCCTGTTTCCAATGCGAGAGTCGCACTTCTCATCTCCCTCCGTGTTCTATGCTCGCCTCCCAAGAGTTTCGCGTCTCATCAACATCGAAGTCATTGGGGGCGGAGATAGCTGAAGCTGTGCGACGGAGAGGATTTGTTGGGCAACAGGAGTGCCCCGAGAAAACCCACCAGCTGGCGGGAACGTCCACCGCGTTTCCCAGTCTTGAAAAATCCGTGTTAAGACTCCGCCGGGAGGCGGGTCGTTACCATAACGCCTAATGCCAAATTGACCGCAACGCCGACAGCTAGAAAACTGATGTGTACTACAACGCCGAAATACAGTAACGCCGAAAAATGTACCACAACCTAGCCTAACCTAGCCTAGCCTAACCTAGCCTAGCCTAGCCTAACCTAGCCTAACCTAACCTAACCTAACCTAACCTAACCTAACCTAACCTAACCTAACCTAACCTAACCTAACCTAACCTTTCTGGCAGTCCTGCAATGACATTTTTCGGCGTTTTGGTGCGTCCCCCCGGGAATCGAGCCGGACTCCTTGGAAGACTGGAACATTACGGACGTTGCCGTTAGCTGGTGGGTTTTCTCAGAGTGCTGCAGCCTCCCCACTGCTCGCTCCTGGTTCGTCCCGAATAACCTCGGTGTCGATTGTTTGACTATTCACTTCACCCATCGGCTACGAGACTACGAGAGCTCCTCAAGCCGGAGTTAAAAATAACTGCGAATGAGGCGGGAAACACTTATCTCTCGCTGTTTACTACATAAGCGTCGCATATTCCGTTTGGTTGTTCATTTCTGCGCCAGATATTTTGTACAAGTCATCTGCTCTTTGCAAGAAAGCAGGCGAATATTCTCACTCAAAAAATTTGGCCAACAAATTGAGTCATGTTTACTCATAATTATTTTATTTGTAACTCTTCGGCTGTGTAATGCTTACAAATATGTCTATGTAGTAGTTTTTTTTAAATAATTGTTTCACGAAGATCAGTGATAAAAAAGGGGGGTTGTCTGTAAAGTCGGTTTACGGACGATAATTTGACTTGATAACATCATAAGAAAACATTGATGAAATATTGCATACTTTTTAATTTTCAAATATTATTTACATATTTTGCAAATTTAATTTAAATAATTTGTTTAAATATAATCACGAACAATTAGTTAAAAAGGCCGCCTTAACCTGTTTGATATTATAGAAGATTTTTTCGCACGGTGGTTGGCCGGTTCTTGCACGCTCGGCTCAGGCGGAACGTGACAATTTTTCGTGCGTGCAGCCGGCGTTCATCTATTTTTAAGACGTTATCACGTCAAAAAACAACTGGAGATGTGTGGCGGGAAGTGTTGGCCTGCAGCGGGGCTTCCTAACAGCCAGAGACGTGTGAATGCGAGCGGGTTGCGAGGCACCGGAAACTCCCAAGCTCTGCGGAACATCAGCTGGCCTCTTTCCAACTGAACAGCTGTGGGAAACTAGCGGGCAGCGAGGGACACGCCCCAGTTCTCTCTGCTTTCCGAGGGTGTGGCCGCGAGGGTGAAGGGGCAGGTCTCGCCTGCAGTGCGTTACGTGGTCCTTCACTTGATGTAAGCTTTTGGACATACGCCATTGCTAAGCACATGTATGCCTGTAGAAGAAAATTACAAAAAAACCCAAAAGACAAAAACACAAATTAAGCAAAAAAATTGCTGTTGTCAACAGGATATAAACACCACATAATATTCCATAACAGGAATATGGTCAACAAACAAAGAAAAACAAAGAAAAATGAACTAACAGAACGAAAAAAAAAAAAACCCTCACAAATGATGACAGCACAAAAATATTGAACCCCAAAAAAATTCAGCACAACAGTTGAAACGAGACAAAAACACGACAAAACGAAAAGACGAAACAAACACAATAGTTTGCCAAAACAGACATACATGTGCTCAGCAATGGCGTATGTCCAAAAGCTTACATCAAGTCATGCACTCCCATTGCATAAATCTTTCAAAGACGTGGTCCTTGTCTGTAAACACGAACATTTCTGTGTTAAAAGTTCGTTATTCTTCGTTACTTGATGTTAATTTCCTCAGAAATATCACTGTAGATAAAATCCGAGTTGTCAATTATAAAAAAGGACAAGAACTTTAATTAAAATTACCAATATTTTTTGAGAAAAAAATTAATTTTACCATCCTCATTAAGAATGTGTAAAATAGCATGAGTTTTCATGTTCCAAATTTTTATGATTATATTTAATCTATAATAAAATTGAGGTGAAAAGAGGATAACATATCTAGATTTTAATCACTGGGAATTCTATTATTACACCAGAAATATTAATCTAGGATATTGCACTATTGTATGTCGGGCAAGTAAGATAGTAGTAATCAAGTGTTTTCCTTTTAGTTAAAGTGCATCTTGATCTTATTTTTTTTTCATTTCAAAAAAAGTCCTCATTTTAATTGTACCTTGGGTATCATTGCTGTTCCGACGACATACTTATGTAGTCCACACATACATATCGACCTCCATCCACAAAATTTTTTGTAAACCCTGATCTTTGCTCTCAGCCTGGAAATTTGCATTAAAAAAAATATGACGAACAAACTGTCACTGTAAATTAATAATTACTTACGCCCTAAAACTTGAAAGTATTAAAACTATTTTTAATTCATACTTCTTTGTCACTATCACACATACATATTACTTTCAAATTAGATCAATTTTTATTCGTTTTCACTTATAGAGTTTAATAAAAGTTAACTTTTTAATTTATTTTTTCATGCTTTAAGTGGCGAAGTCCTGAAAGACCAAAGAGCATCTTACAAAATGACATTTTTTACTCCTTATTTTTAGATTTCATTTGCGATACTTTTTATTAGTAACTACAATGAAACATTATTAATCAATACTGGTCCTGTAGGGCAAGTTAGGAATCATGTAACTCTGCACTTTCACGTCAGCTCATGTGCAAACAGTTGGCACGCACAATCGTACCTTCTTCTCAGGTCTGAGATATGCGAAACGTAAACATAAACCAATTTTAACTACCTGTTTAATAACAAGAACAAAACTGTTATGCATATAAATATTCGCATTTGTCTCGAAAATTTTGCTTTAAATATTTTAATAACAATTTGGAACCAATGATCCAGCGAGTTTGTAATCACCACAACATTGGCAATCTCTTATCTCCAAAGAAACTGTCACAAATAGCTTAGTTGTGGACATTCAAGAGTTCGTGAGTACCTATTGATTTCTTATTTATAAAAAAGGAACCCTCTTTAGGAGATTTAAAATTGTTTGCTTCAAAGTTTGCACTAACTGGAAACGAATGTATTCAAGAAGAATATTTTTGAGCAATTTGCTTAAATTATTATCTTGTCTCCTTTCCTGGCTGCAATGTCCCGTAAACAAATCCAATATTTTAAATTTCCTTTATGTTCTTTCTTACTTAATTTCTTTTCGTAATCACTTAAATATGAATTTTTTTTTTTCTGTATTTGCTCGTTGGGTCGTTATCTATAAAACATGCATTCAGTTCATAATCTCTGATGTGAACACTTAAGACCTACGTTGGAAAATTTTCACTATTTTACTGCGAATGAATACACACACGATACAATGCCTTTCTTGCAGCCAACGATGTCGGCATGCGAAATAGGCAAAGTAATTCCACGTGCCGTTGGCTTGTTGAGAGTGTAAATGTTTGATTTGTGATCCGTTGAAAAATGGTTTCATTTGCTTCAGATGGATCTAGTATCGCGCAAATAGTTAGGTGATTGTCTAATACCAATTTTATTGTTTCACGCGGTCGATGCATCTACTGAAGTCAATAGACCCTCGCTGTGGAAAGATGCTCAAAGAGATGGACTTGGATAATAAGTGCATCGAAAAACGTATTTAAACGTGAACGTGTATGCAAATTAAGGCAGTAAGAGAAGCATAGATGCAATCATAGTTCAATCATTTTTGGTATTTTATCAAACTACTTTCATGATCAGATGTTAAATTTTATACATTTTATCCGTATTTACTATGAAAATAAAAAATTAAATTGGTTGTCTGTAAAGTCGGTTTACGGACGATAGTTTAACGTGTCAAAGTCATAACAAAACATTAATGAAATGATTGAATACTTTTATGAATAAAATTGAATAATTTTTATTGAATAATCAGTATTTTGTATGGATAAAAAGGAGTGAAATGAAATCTACAATTTAATTCATAAATTTACTTTTATTTGCACTCATTAATTCAAATATGTTTATTGCTTTAACGAACAGATTATTTTAACTATAACTTTTGTACAAAGAAGGAGTGAAAAGAAATCTACAATTTAATTGATAAATTTACGTTCATTTGCACTCATTAATTCAAATATATTACTTTAACGAACAGATTATTTTAACTATAACGTTTATACATGTTTGCTATTTAACTTCTTCCGATCTGTGTTATTCTGTTAAGGATAGGACGATGATAGGAAAAGTAGGAAACGAATGGGAGTGTTTCAAGTTTAATGTGCCTCGAAAAAGTCAAATCGATGGTTGTTCCAATCGAGTGGGAGAGAGATGGATGCCGCGCAAGCGTACAATGAGCGTAACGGGGCAATGTGCGTAACGGGACAATGAGTCATCCTTTTTCGTGCGTGCAGCCGGCGTTCATCGATTTATTAGACGTTTGTCACGTCAAAAATAATATTTTTTACTTTATTTCCCAGATGTTTTTGGGTTGGGTAGTACATATCGCAGAAGCTGCACCGCGGCCCACTGGCCTACTTGAACCTGACCGCCCGGAGCAGGTTATGAAAATGGCCTCCACTCGCGGGCCATCGCCCCCGTGTTCCTCGCAGCGCGAGACACGCCTTCTTTCACAGGCGAGAGAGCCACACCCGAGGTTCATGCCCGCTTTCCCCCCCCCCCCCCCCCCCGTTCTATCTCATTGTATCAACCGGTGTGGCATTACATTTTGCGGTCGATTAGGATAGGTTAGCTACATTATAAATACTTTAAAACAATTTTGGATGGTTTGTTATATTAGGTAAGTGTAGCTACATTAAAAATACTGTCAAGTCATTTTATGGTTGCTTAGCAAATAACTTTTTAATATTTAGCTATTCAGGGCTAGGAAACAGTTTACATGATTTCACAGTATCTTTAATGTAGCTATCCTAACCAAATCAACCGTCCACAATGTTTTAAAGTATTTATAATGTAGCTAACCTAACCTAATTAACCATTAGTTATCATGAGTTGCAATGAACAAAAAAAAAACCGAAGATGCACGATCGGCCGTTTGGCTCTCTCGTCTGTGAAAAGAAGGCTTCCCGCTTTCAGCTGCTATGTCGGAAAGTTTACCACTACACAGTTCTATGCTTTTAAACGTTGCACTCAATTAAGATACGTACTTTACTAACATTCACACTCCTTTTAGTTGAATTAGTGGCCGCAGTTAGAAAAAAAATACTGCTGATCTTCCTGTTTTTTTCAGTACAAATGAAACATCTTAAAGTTCAAATTAAAGTTTAAAATGTTAAATTATTTAAATAACTGAAATGCCTTTTTAAAACTTTACTTACTAAATTAACTGTTAACATGTATAGAATCAAAGCCGAAACCACCTCCAAAATAAATTTCCTGAATGTTGCAAGAAATATTATAAAAAGAACTCTGGCAGTCTAGTTATTTTTTTCTATTTTTTTTTGTTTCCCAAAAAGAAGAAAAAATAGATTCGTTATTCACATGTCTGTTAAAAAAATAGTTTTAACTAAGTTCTTAATCAATAAAATACAAAAAAAAAAAAGTATTAACTGAATATAATTACAAGAAATATACCGTTGAAAATAATGAACGGTGAATTTATATTTTGTAGATATACTTTATAAGGTTAAGTTTCTTTTATAATTATTTCAATTTTTTTTGTTGGTGAAATTTTTAATATCCTACTGTTTCATCAATGAAAAAAATATAAAATTAATTTAGAGTATCAACGAGAAGCGTTTCAAGGACTTGTCAAGGTAAATGTTATTCACGGTAGATAAGCTTTATGTCAATTGCCACCTTTTGTCACACTGGCGAATATTTGTCTCCAATATATTTGACAGTATAGTGTTGGACGGGAAATGACTTCCAATTTTCTCCATCATCTATATTTGGACAGATAACTTCAATAACTTCAAATATATTTAAATCACGTCACAATATCAAAGTTTATTTTTGGTCTGAGTTATCTCAACATTTTCAGTTATTTTCTCAATTTTGAAATTAAATAATGCATCATAGTGCTGGATGGAATTTTTAACTTGTTATTAGGTTTATGCGTTTTTAAATTCTTTTAACATGTATAAATTTATAGAAACATAATTTCATTTTTACACATAAATAGTTTCTGCATATGACATTCATATTAACAATTTTTTTAGTTATTTAACTTCCATAACCTCTTAAATCACCCATGTGCTCATCGCCATGTTAAAGAATCGTTAAGACGGGAACGGATGTCATTTCCGTTTTCTCTAGGCACAATTGTGATTGGCCAATTGCATTCAACGTCCGACATATTTTAGAACCCGTTCTATATGCAAAATATTTGATGAAATTTGATGATTTGATATTTGATGATATTTGATTTATGGAAACTCAAGTCATCCAACTTATCAAACATACATGGATGGCTGTGTAGGCGACTTTTCGGTGACGTCATAAAGCCGGAGTCACAATGCCACGGAACACGACACGACAAACCCGACACATTGTCGTGCAGCATTCCAGCACGCCAGATTCAATAGCGTAGGTTCACCATACCACGACAACATAACCTGATTATTTCTGATTTGGCTGTCGTTAAAACGTTCCAAGCCAAATACTTCCATATGCAGTATAGAATGCGCCAAAAAAAAAAGTGTAGAAGGGGAAAAGAACATGCTATCTCAGCCCACGATTTTTTTTGCTGATTTCTGTGGTTCTTCAACCCAATATCACATAGAAAACCATGTGCCTGAACTTTATCAATTACAAGTTATTCGTAAACTCGTCCATTCTTAAATTAAATCTTAACCAATCTACCATAACAACATTTACCATAAAAACCATGATATCCGTTTATATAAACAGATGAACGCAAGCTACAAATATTAAAGTGTACACACACGTAAAACGAAATTTCATTTTTCAGCATAAAGATTTACCAAATATTTAAATATTGTTGAAGTTTAGTTCTGTAAGATTTCCGTTTTGCTTTCTGTCGGGCAGCACGACTCGACAAAATTAGAAATAGAATTTATTTCATGCGGGCCATCGGGGTGCGTATTTTGTCGTAGTGACTTCATGTAGACCTTGTCTTTCATTGGCAGCCGAGCGTGTCGTGCCTGTCACGTCACGTCGTGCCTGTCGTGTCGTGCCTGTCGTGTCGTGCCTGTCGTGTCGTGCCTGTCGTGTCGTGCCTGTCGTGTCGTGCCTGTCGTGTCGTGCCTGTCGCGTCGTGCCTGTCGTGTCGTGCCTGTCGTGTCGTGCCTGTCGTGTCGGGCTTGTCGTGTCGTGCCTGTCGTGTCGTGCCTGTCGTGTCGGGCTTGTCGTGTCGGGCTTGTCGTGTCGGGCTTGTCGTGTCATACCTGTCGTTAATGATATATAAACACCTTCACGTAGAACATATGTAAGAAAAAACGAATTTTGTTTTCCAATAAAAAATTTGGCACATAGGTTAACATTGAAAACAAGAAATTTCACGACGTCATTAAGTTACAATCCGCGTTCCGTTATCAATCAGTATTATGATGTATGTTGATGAAATACCGTGACTCTAAATTATGCAATAATATTAAACAATTCCGGTTATAAAGTTATGAAAAGTAATTTCATGGATTTGATATCTATTAGAAATAATCTTAATAAATTATTTTTAATTTAAAATACTTTCTTAGTTGTGGAAGGAAATCAGTCAAGAGCTAACAAATTTTTACATTTCACCTTAAATCCAGGTTTACATATATTTTGGTTTTTAAATCATCTTCCAAAACGGATTTTAATGAATATTTGTTTTATGTAAAATATTTTTAATTATTATTTTTTTACTTTCCATCTCTTGACGAGTTCATTAGAAACGAGCGCATGCGACACAGCGGAGGAATACAAGAGAAGCACCTGGTCGTGGCCAGTGCAAGTAGTCCCAGCACTCGAATGGAAGGAATTCGGAAAGGCCTGGGACGAAGTCCTGAGTCCTACGACAGCGCCGTCTCGCTCGGTCAACACTGACAGAAAACACGCGCACTTTACTCAGGCCTGAAATCATACGCTTGTTCGCAACAGCTCGAGAAACGTTCTTTTTTAATAACCAAATGTGCTAAGCAAAGGGTTTTTCAAAACGCTTAAAAAAAATTAATTTTCAACTAACTGACCCATTTGCCCCCCTCCCCCCCCCCAAAAAAAAAGGGTATTATTAAGGCTTGTTACAAAAAAATGAACTCAAGGAAAAAAAAAACGTTTTAAGGGAAAAAAATTACGTAGTTTTGAAATTGGTGTACTTATTTCGCAGTGACATGCTAAATATTCGGTACCTAAGTAATAAATGAACTGTATATAGATTTCTCCACTTGGGAATTCAACAATACATTTATATATATACATATAAACATTTTCTTCATACGATTATATATATATATATATAATCGTATGAAGCAAGTGTCCCGATTCTAAAAGCCGGGATGTTTAACTAATTGGAAGAACTGCTACGAAATGAGGGAGTTGAGAATTTGTGCGAGACTGTGCCAGAACCTGCAGATTCCTTCTACTTGCCGCGGCCACGTCATTGCGCTCGAGGCGGTGCCGGTGTGCACCGTCTCGGCGCGTCGCGGCTCTGGCCTTGACCGCGGCTGCTGCGGGAAGCCTTCATATCACAGACGAGAGAGCCACACCCGCAGTTCCCCCAAGTTCATGCTCGCTTTTTTTTCTCCCGTTCTATCTCATTGTATAAACCGGTGCGGCATTAAATTTTGCGGTCGATTAGGATAGGTTAGCTACATTATTAATACTTTAAAACATTGTGGATGGTTGGTTATATTAGGTAAGTATAGCTACATTAATAATAACTGTAAAATCATTTTATGGTTGCTTAGCAAATAACTTTTTAATATGTAGCTCTCCAGGGCTAGCAAACCGTTTACATGATTTCACAGTATCTTTAATGTAGCTATCCTAACCAAATCAACCGTCCTTCCACAACGTTTTAAAGTATTTATGATGTAGCTAACCTAACCTAATTGACCATTAGTTATCATGAGTTACAATGAACCAAAAAAAAACCGAAGATGCGCGATCAGGTGTTCGGCTCTCTCGTCTGTGAAAAGAAGGCTTCCCGGCTGCCACACGGCCGGTCTCACACACACAGAAGCAGGGCTGTTCTACGTCAGACGGCAGTCCACAGATTACTGTGGCGACGGTGTGGGTGTCACAGAGAAAAAGTTTTTTTTTAATCAAACAAATATTTGTTTTTATACGGCGAAACAAATATTTACTTGCCGTAACAAATTATTTTGTTGGCCTAACAAAATTGATTTGTTAAAAACTAGCATGATATACAGTTGATTTGAAAAATAATAATAATTTGGCTGGATCAACAAACATATTAATTTTGCCGTACACAAACAAACATGTTTTCGAGGCAAAAAAAAAACCCTTTCTCTCGGTGATCTCGGTTCCGTAACTTGGTCCAATGTGGCCTTTGGGCCGGTGTTTGTGTTTGTTTTCCCCCTGGAGATACCACGCCTATACAACGTGTTTGTTCCGTCTGACGAGTTTGCCGTGTTTGTAGACGCGCGGAACGCCGAGTTCATTCATTCCGTCTGGAGCCCCCGCTTCAAGGTCACGGGCTCTGACTGGCGTGGGAACAAAACACGACGCCGGGAAAGCCGCCCATTAAAAAATATATATATTTTTTTTGTAGATTTCACACAAAAAACTTCAACGTGACTACAACTACTACGCGTTGCCTACGCTGTGAAATGTTTAAATCGGAATTTCTGAATGTTAACACTTGTCACGACAACCGGCTCGGAGTTCCGCGCGCTGCAAGGCGAAGGAAATGCAGACATGCAGACATGCAGATGAGAAGATAGGACAGACATGCAGACGTGCAGACGAGCAGATCAGCAGAGAGCACAGACGTGCAGACGAGCAGATCAGCAGAGAGCACAGACGTGCAGACGAGCAGATCAGCAGAGAGCACAGACGTGCAGACGAGCAGATCAGCAGAGAGCACAGACGTGCAGACATGCAGACGAGCAGAGAGCACAGACGTGCAGACATGCAGATCAGCAGAGAGCACAGACGTGCAGACGAGCAGATCAGCAGAGAGCACAGACGTGCAGACGAGCAGATCAGCAGAGAGCACAGACATGCAGACATGCAGACGAGCAGAGAGCACAGACGTGCAGACGAGCAGATCAGCAGAGAGCACAGACATGCAGACGAGCAGATCAGCAGAGAGCACAGACGTGCAGACATGCAGACGAGCAGAGAGCACAGACGTGCAGACATGCAGATCAGCAGAGAGCACAGACGTGCAGACGAGCAGATCAGCAGAGAGCACAGACATGCAGACGAGCAGATCAGCAGAGAGCACAGACGTGCAGACATGCAGACGAGCAGAGAGCACAGACGTGCAGACATGCAGATCAGCAGAGAGCACAGACATGCAGACGAGCAGATCAGCAGAGAGCACAGACGTGCAGACATGCAGACGAGCAGAGAGCACAGACGTGCAGACATGCAGATCAGCAGAGAGCACAGACATGCAGACGAGCAGATCAGCAGAGAGCACAGACGTGCAGACATGCAGACGAGCAGAGAGCACAGACGTGCAGACATGCAGATCAGCAGAGAGCACAGACGTGCAGACGAGCAGATCAGCAGAGAGCACAGACGTGCAGACGAGCAGATCAGCAGAGAGCACAGACATGCAGACGAGCAGAGCACAGACATGCAGACGAGCAGATCAGCAGAGAGCACAGACATGCAGACGAGCAGAGCACAGACGTGCAGACGAGCAGATCAGCAGAGAGCACAGACGTGCAGGCTGTACTCACGCGGACGGCGCAGGAAGACATGGCGGACGGACTGCGTCTGGCGGCGCGCGCGGCTACACGAGTCATCGACCTCGCGACGTGCGGTGTGGCCGGCGGGCCGCTCACAGTGCGACTGCCTGGCGCCCTCATTGGCCGGCGCGCCGCGGCCCCGCCCCCACCGTTACGGGACCCCGGATGCTTTCGCGAGTTGTCCGAGCCGCCGATTGGTGCCCGGTGACCTCACTGCAGGGAGCCTTCTTCCCACAGACGAGAGAGCCAGACGTGACAACGTCTAATAAATCGATGAACGCCGGCTGCACGCACGAAAAAGTGTCCCGCTACGCTGTGTCCCGTTACGCTCATTGTACGCTTGCGCCGCGTCTATCTCTCTTCCACTCGATTGGAACAACCGTCGATTTGACTTTTTCGAGGCACATTAAACTTGAAACACTCCCACACTCCCATTCGTTTCCTACTTTTCCAATCATCGTCCTATCCTTAACAGAATAACACAGATTGGAAGAAGTTAAATAGCAAACATGTATAAAAGATATAGTTAAAATAATATCTTCGTTAAAGTAATGAACATATTTGAATTAATGAGTGCAAATAAAAGTAAATTTATCAATTAAATTGTAGATTTCATTTCACTCCTTTGTATCCATACGAAATAGTGATAATTCAATAAAAATGATTCAATTTTATTCATAAAAGTATGCAATCATTTTATCATTGTTTTGTTATGACGTCACGTTAAACTATCGTCCGTAAACCGATTTTACAGACAACCAATTTTTTTTGTTCATTGTAACTAAATATGGCGGTGTTTATAAAAGGATACTAATGGTCAGTTAGGTTAGATTAGCTACATTATAAATACTTTAAAACATTGTGAACGGTTGATTTGGTTAGGATAGCTACATTAAAGATACGGAAAAAAAGCGAGCATGAACTTCGGTGAACTTCGGGTGTGGCTCTCTCGTCTGTGAAAGATAGGCTTCCCCCTCACTGCAAGTCAGGGACAAAACTATTCTCATGGAACCCGGGGCGTACTTCATCCAGTATAGAATAAACATAATTCAAAATTACTAACCTAAAAAATTAAATATTACTATAAAGCAAAATTCATTATTTTTAAAACCATTTAGATCAAGTAGAAAACAATAATTGAGCAAATAAACTTAAAGTAATTTTTAATTATTCACAAAAAAAATTATTCACCTGGATTATGTTCCATTTTTTTTTGCATTGTTCGGCTCTTAGAGGGGAAATCTCCCTTCCTCTTGAAACCACCCCAACCTCACTTTCAAGTCTTACGTAAAAATTAAAAAAAAAAGGGGGGGGGTTTTCTGTAAAGTCGGTTTACGGACGATAATTTTATATGATAACGTCATAAGAAAACATTGATGAAAAATTGCATACTTTTTAATTTTCAAATATTATTTACAGTTTTGCAAATTTAATTTAAATAATTTGTTTAAATATAATCACGAACAATTTGTTATAGAAATAAACTGCAATCAAATCAATGTCAATAAATTATTAAATATGAAATGACGAAATTGGACAAATAAATCAATTTTTTTTAAATTGCTGCTTTTAAAAAGCCCGCTTTAACCTGTTTGATATTATAGAATATTTTCTCGCACGGTGGTTGGCCGGTTCTTTCACGCTCGGCTCAGGCGGAACGTGACAATGAGTCGTGCTTTTTCGTGCGTGCAGCCGCGGCGTTCATCGATTTATAAGACGTTATCACGTCAAAAACTAAACTACTAAGCTTCTGAAAAATTCCCCTTTAATTAATCAAAACGGCGTTAATATGTCAAGTAATAAAGACTGTGTAGCTTGTTAAAAGTTACTTTTCGTGAGTAACTGTGGTAAATTGGAACATCTTCATGGAAACTGTTTTAACGCAGCAGCAAGGACAGCGAGGGAGGCTGTTACAGGATACAAAGTACCTGGAAGGGACGAGAGGTCAGGCCAATGCCTGACCATGGAATTCTACAAAGTTGCTCCTTCGTAACTGTTGACCAAGAAGCCCTATGCTATATACGCAGTAAATGCTTTTCACATATGACATAACGTTTCGACTCTATGAAGGTTCCTTTAGAAATCCATTGTTGTTTCTTAGTTCGGGATCGCGCAAAAAGATATATTTTTGTTTTGTTTTCTGCACAAAGCTACTATTTGCCAATATACGTGTCCAAATCAGTTTATGTAAGGAATGACGTGTGCATTTGTTCACAAGTGTACAGATTCTTACATACACACGCATATGTTTTGAAATATTTACATGTAAATTTGTATATAACGTATTGCATATTTGAATTTACTAGTCCCAAAATTAAAAAAAAAATAAAACTACTATAACTGCATTGAAACTGAATCCTACAAAGTTATAACGAGATATAATAACCACAACAGTGTGTCAGCTGCATTCGCCATGACACACGTTTGTGACATTTTGTGAAAATTCTCTTTTGTGTTTGGGGCCACAAAGTTGGTATTTACTGCTCAACTGCGCACGAATTCTGTTTTAATCATTTCTCTATGGGATCGCTGTGACCTCGTATAACAAGTAAATACAAAAAGCACGCTGTTTACGTGCACGAGTAGGTAGATTAGGTAGGTTCGGGGACACCGGGTTATGGGTCGTGGGCTAGTGAGACACAGCGATCACCTTGGATTATGTCTTTTTTTCTAGAAAAATTCTGCCATTCTATTTTCAAGAACCTTCCGCCATGTTTGAATCATGACGTCACATCCACCAATTTTTCTATAAATTTTCGCCATTTGAGGAATCGAGCAATCCACTTCTATGTGTTGCATTTCTCATTACGATAACATCATCATCGAATGCCCCAGTACTGCGCGTTGCACTTTTCAGTACGATGAACCCAACATTGAACACCCCATTTCTGTGTGTTGCATTTCTCATTACTACATAATCATCACCGAGCACCTGTTTCCTGTGCATTATACTTTTCATTACTATGCCATCGCAATACTGATTTCATCTGTTGTATGCAGCCATCATGTTTTCGTCTGCTGGAGATCGCCACTTGATTTCATTTTATGGTTGTCGCCATCTTTGTTTCTGGTGTTGGTTCCTAAAGTACATTAATGTCGCTCTTCCTCATACATGTAAGGTTTATTTTCTATTGTCAGCCAGAGTTGTTATGAACCTTATAAACAACAAAAATAAAAAATAAAAAACACAAAAATCCTTAAAACATCCACAAAAATACACAAAAACCAGAACATCAACATTAATTTTTTTCAAAATACTTCAACATTATTTTATGATGAAGGATGTAACTGGCATTTATTTTAAAAAGGATAATCATATATATTAGTTTTAAAGCAAAGTCGGACATGTGTTTTATATCAAATTAATAGTATCATCATTTTGAATGCGATAATTATTTTTATTAAAAAAATACCTTCAAAATAAACATAATTAGCAAATTAATAAATTTATTCCAAAAATGATAATTAATTAATTAAATTAGTTCCACCACCATAAGCCTTACACCAACTTATACAGACGGGCCAGACATTTTTCAGCGTCCTCAACCACAAGTAATATTTTAGTAAAGTGTTTTCTAAGCAGAAATGTGTTTGTGTATGCATGTTTAAAGCTGCATGGAAGCAGATATTTAAGTGTTTGTGTATATTTAGTTTTTCTCTCTTCTAAGCAAGAACATGTTTGTGTTATGATGTTTAAAAGCTGCATTAAAGCAGATATTTAAGTTTTTGCTTATATATTTACATTATACCTTTCAAGCAGGAACATGTTTGTGTATGCGTGTATAAAAGCTTCATGGAAGCAGATATTTTTAATGTTAGCGTATATTTTCTTTTCTCTCTTCTCCGAGAATGCGAAATATTTTACTCAGTCTTACATTTAAAAATAGCTTTTCTTTGAAACTATAGGTTTTTATTATTGCCTCGAAGGATGAATTTCAAGAAAAAAATAAGATTCTCACCTATGCTTCGCCTTGTCACTCTCACCTGATGACTGAGGGGAAACAAGTGGATATTTTGGTTTCAGAAGGTAAAACAATGATTTCGTCTAGACACTGGTTTCTCTGTTTTTATTTTACTTTTGGTTATTCGACATAGTAAAGAGTTAAAACATGTGATTTAATTAACAGAAAGCATAAACAACATGGGATTGAAATTACATTAATACAAAAATGGGTTTGAGATTACATTGTAGCCGCACCTACAACTGACAACAACATATACAAGAAATAACAGGAGTCTTTCCGGTAAGACTAACCGCAGATATTTGCTGGTGCTGCGAAAAAGCAAAGTCCAAATACCAATTAACAAGCAGTGTAATTTATTAACAAATGAAGCATACAATGCACATAACATTTATGAATTCTGAGCGAAACATCCCGCGGGAATCATACCTACAAAACAAGTTAAAACAATGGTGCGATACATGGGGCAAGCTGACGACGCGTTTAACGTAGCACAATCATATGGGCCGCTAGGCAACAACAAGAAAGAAAGAAAGAGACATACAATTACGATTACCGTTACGACGCGGCTTGACAAGAAGTGTCCAAAGCCATCATGGCCTGCCCATATACAGCCGCAGAAAAACACTGTTACATAAGCTACCGGTAGTACTCGGCGTGAGCAAGAGAAACTAAGGCAAAGAATCCAATTAAGCACTGGCCTGAAGGGTCCAAGAGAAATTACGAACATTACTAAACATGGCAAAAATGAAAAAGAAAAAGTGCGGCCACGACGCGCAAGCAAGAACAAGAAATCATACTAATTACTGAAAATTACAGACGTTAAGTTTCACAGCCGACTACATACCAACGCGACGCCAGCCCCAAGTGACAGTCCTCGTGTCAAACGACCAGAAGACTGCGGCAAATAGCCCGGGTGCCGAGGTTATATAGGCCGGGAACATTACACGGCAGAATGCGCTGGTGGCGCGGCGGGGAAGGGAGAAAGAGGGGGGTGGGTAGGAAGGGGAAGGGGAAGGAATGAGGAGAGGGGAGGGGAAACGGGGGGAAGGAATGCTAAGCAGTGCCCGCACTGCTTCAACCCCCCTCCCTAAAGTGTCTCTGCCCGGAGAGCATGTGGATTCACACGATGAAGAAAGTTCATGATGTTGACATCGGAGACTGGAGACTGGAGACTGGAGACTGGAGACAGGATTAAACAGCAAACTTCAGGATCGCCGCGGCGATCAACGAGATGGCTTCGGACGTAGGCACACGCTACGCAGGTCTTCGGAACAGCGGTAGACAGCAGCCAGCGGCTGATATGGAGTACGGAGTAAGAAGTTCAGATATGAAGTTGATGTTCAGCCCAGAACAAGGGCTCGGAGCAGGGCGGTCCTGCGAGTCGCAACCACCCAGGCATGGGAGGTGACTCCAGCAGGCAACACCAGGTCAGTGCCTTAGCAGGCTGACGAAGGGGTCAGCTACGATGTCCAGAGCCCGTACAGCAAGGGCCAGGGGCAGCCATGGACTCACGGCGGTGCGGGAAGCACTCAGCCGGAATCAACACGGTCGCTCTCCAAGACCCAGAAGCGGCGAGAGAGCATCGAGCCTCCACACGACGAGGAAGCCGCCAGGCAAGTTCATGGTAGGACGATGGGCAGAAGCACGATGGGCTCTCACAGGCAGGTAACACCAGTAGGGAGGAGGCGACGAACGGAAGATCCCACAGAGACGTCTCTCGGTGAGGTGAAGCTGAAGATCGCTGGCGGATGTCGGGCGCATCAAGCAAGGGTAACAGGGAAAAAGGATGGCGCGCCAAACTAAAACATAGAAGAAGGGGAGCCGCAACACCACGCACAAATCCAACAAATACAAAACAAATGCAGATACAAATTTCAATTTTCAAACACAAGTTCCTAGGAACATAAACACGCAACAGGCCAATAGGCTAATCTCATAATAATAATTAATTCTCATCTCATAAGAACAATAATAAATAATTGGTACAACAACAAAGATATATATAATACTGTAACTGGATATAATACTGCCAACAACTTACAACAAACCCATAAAAAAATTACTTAACGAAAGGTTTCACCTGGGTTACGTGAGCCTTTCGAAATTTAAATTTGCGCTTACAGCACCTTAACAAAAGGGTATTGGCACCCAAAAACTTGTCGATACAATAAGGTCCCTCATAAGGAGGAAGTAACATTACATTCAATTGATCAGCCAACTTAGGCAATTTAAATGCTCTACAAAGAACTAAATTCCCAATCTTGTAACCATGAAGAGCTCTAGCCTTGTTGTACTTGTTAGAAACGGCCTTACGGGTCTTATGAATGTTACAGGAAACCGTGTCGAGTACACCTTCCAACGCCTGGGCGTCCAGGCTGGTGTCCAGGGACGGCAAGCCCCACTGGTTCAGTAAGGGGATGGTAAGCTCACGGCCTAGGAACGAAATTGAAGGTGGAAAACCA
Organism: Bacillus rossius redtenbacheri; assembly: GCF_032445375.1. NCBI lineage: Eukaryota > Metazoa > Arthropoda > Insecta > Phasmatodea > Bacillidae > Bacillus > Bacillus rossius. The sequence continues at coordinate 132,295,306 of NC_086331.1, forward strand.
GTAGCAGAATGAAGAGCCGAATTATGTCCGACATTAATGTACTCCAAATCTGAATCCCGAAGAGTCTGATCAGACCGGTAGAAGGAAATCAGGATGCTTTTAAGAACCTTATTTTGTCGTTCTACCATGTTGCCCTGCAGAAAATATGCTGAACTATAAATAGGTTTAACAGCTCATTCAAAAAGAAAATTCTTATAGATAGTAGACTGAAAATACAGGGCATTGTCAGAAACAACCATACATGGAGGACCAAACAACTTGAAAACCTGCTCCTTAAGTACCTTAACAATAGTAGCAGCTTTCATGTTTCGAAGAGGTAATAAAATAACAAATTTTGTGAAAATATTCAAAACAACAAGCAAACATACATTACCCTTCTTAGAACGTGTCAGAGGACCAAAAATATCTATATGTAAGACATGCCAGGGCGCAACAGGAGGATCAGCAGCATACAAACCCACCTTAGAATTATGCGGCGGCTTAGAAATCTGGCAGTCTAGACAGGATCGAACAAAGCTCCGAACATCGGCATGAAGCTCGGGCCAAAACAGGTGCGCTGAAATTCTGCGAAAAGTTTTATCTATTCCTAGATGACCACCTAGGAGAAATGCATGAAAATAGGTTAAAACCATAGGTATCAAGACAGCTGGAACAACAGCCTTTCGGGCTCTGCCAAAATTTCCTGTAAAATACAACATGCCACTCTCCTCAACATAGGGAACAGCCTTCTTATCATGAAGATCTCTAAGTACCTGCTGGCAGAGGGGGTCCTGAGTCTGACATTCCTTAATATTAAAATAGGATTCAAGAAAAAATTTAAAGGCAGTAATAAATTTAGTAACGTCAGAAGAGCGAGGTTCCAAAGGCTCGAATTCATCGGTGCAAAACATGCGAGAGAGAGTCAGCTATAACATTATCTTTACCTGGAATGTGATGGATGACAAACTGAAACCGTGATAACCTCAAAATCCAGCGACCCAGCTTACCCAGCTGATGAGGATGATTAAACAGCCAACTAAGGGCTCGGTTGTCGGTATATAAATCAAACTCCCGGGCATCCAGATAGCTTTCAAATTTTTCTAGGCCGAACAGGCAAGCCAGGGCCTCCTTCTCATAGACACCTAATCACTGCTCAGACTCTGATAGCGAGCGACTAGCATAGGCAATGGGCCTAATCTGGCCTTCCTCCAGGTGTCCTAGGACGGCTCCAAGCGCATTGTGCGAAGCATCAACCTGAACGGCAAACCGCTTACTAAAATCTGGTAGAATGAGCACTGGGGGTGAAGCCATACAAGACTTCAGCGCCTGAAAAGATTTCTCTTGTTCAGGGCCCCACTCAAAAACTGTATCCTTCTTACGCAAAATATTTAAAGGAGCAGATAAAGAAGCAAAACTATAAATAAATCTGGAAAAATAACCTAACATACCTAAGAAACGCTGAACTCCCTTTAAATTGACAGGCCTAGGAAACTGGACGATAGGGGCGATATTGTCAGGATCCATCAGGAGGGTACCTTGTGAAATAACATAACCTAAAAATTTAACAGATGTTTTTCCTAATGTAACCTTCTTCGGGTTAACAGTGAGATTGGCCACTCGTAAACGAGAAAGGACTTCAGTCAGGTGAGTAATGTGATCCTCAAAGGTGTTACTGTAAACAATGATGTCATCGACATAATTAAACACATAATCATACTTAAGATCAGATAGAACATGATCAAGGATCCGGCTCATAGCCTGACTGCCAAAACTAACACCCATAGGCACATGATTAAATTCAAAATGGCCAAAAGGAGTTGAAAATGCTGTATACTTGCGGCAACTAGGATCTAGCAGGCACTGGTGAATACTTTGATTCAAATCAATAACCGAAAAATATCTAGCCTTACCTAAATGCTGAAGGGCAGACTCAACAGTAGGAAGTGGATAAACATCGTCGTTAGCAATTTTATGGTTCAGAGGAATGTAATTGTGCACCATGCGCCAGCTCGCGCCGTCTTTTTTACGCACTAAAAAAGTAGGAGTGCAAAAATCAGATGTAGAAGGTGAAATTACACCAGCGGCCAAGTGCTTATCCACGATGTCGCGCATGGCCTGAAGTTTAGGGGGAAAAACTTTAAGATATTTAGCGTGAACAGGGACTTCATCCTTTAAATAGAATTTATAGGGCAAAATGTCACAATGTCCTAGTTTAGAGGTGATAACATCGGAAAAGGCGTGAACTAGGTTAGCAATAGCCTGCCCTTGCGCAATGCTATCAGCATCGCGGCACTCAAATATATCAGACTTACTAGGCTACGAACGTAAGGGAACTTTCACAGAAGGAGCGAAATCAAAATGGAGCTCACGCTGGCCCACATCCAGAACACTGCGAGTCTTGCTCAAAAAATCTAAGCCCAAAATAAAATTAGGTGTAAGACCAGGAACAACAAGAAACTTCCAATTCCAGGAAAAATGTTTAATCTTAAAGTGAATAACCATGAACGTATTTGCGCGAAGGCACTCGCCATTCGCCACACAAATATTAATATGGTTTTCAGAAAATTTAGGAAATGTTTTGATTAAGGTCTGGAGAAACGTCTCACTAATAGCTGAGCATGTAGCACTGGTATCAACGAGAGCCGAAAAGAAACGCTCGTGAATACACACGGGCAAGAAATTTAGAGAAACAGAGCTAGAGGCTTTCCTATAGAAGCGACAGAAACGACCTCTCTTCCGTCCTGTCAGTGACCGTTTCCCGGACAATTACTCCGGTAATGACCCAATCCCCTACAGGAAAAACATTTACGTGCGTTAACATCAACGCGTGCCTGATCACAGTCCTGAGTTATGTGTCCAAACACGCAACAATTTGCGCAGCGAGCGCGAGTGAGTGTTGGAACACCCTGTGTCGGTTGCGTAGAAGTGGCAACCCCGCCGCCAGTCAAACGCCGGCGCGGCTGGGAAGTGTCAAGAGGAGGGGCAGACGGTCGGCCAGGGGGAGGTATTACACAATCCGCGCCGCCGGCGGGGAAGCGTGCATGCAACCCTCTGTCAAATCTACGTGAAGGCGAACGCCGCGCACGTGAACTGTCATGAAGGCGAGGCACAAAGGAGGAATGTTGATGACTATTATTTTCATGCGTGCGTAAAACACGAGTGTCAGCATCGTGTGCGTCACTGCCACGAAAATCTGACGTAACCTGTAGGCTGTGAAATCCCCTGTCACGAACACGTGACACGGACGTAGACCTAGCGGGAGGCGAGAACTCAGCCTCATATTTAGACACCACTACCCCAGGCACGCAAAGCATCGAAGGTGGTAGGCGGAGCTAACATGCCACAGTGGGTGAGCACATGTGGCGCAAAGTTGCCCAAAATAAGCTGTACTAACTCAGGCTCAGCGATGTCAATTTCCAAAACATCGGCATAGGAAACAACCTCATCAATGTAATGAGTCACTGACTCATTAAGACGCTGAAACCTGAAGATCAAATCGCGCTTACACGCGTCCATGACGCGCGGCGGACACACAGCATGAAGTACCGACGTCTTAAAAGTATGAAAATCGACCTTCTGTACAATAGCCTCTGTTAGCCTAGACACATAAATGCCAGTACACTTACTAAGCAGAGCTTTCATAAAGGCGCCAGCTGACACTAAATTCAATTTAGAGAGGCGCTCAGCCTGAAGAAAAAAATCTAGAATAGGCCTTGGCTCACTACCACTCAACACAGGAAGGGATTTGAGAACAGAGAAAAATAGTTTTTGAGAAGAAGAATTATCGGGAGCCGGACTTACTTCCAGTGTGGGTTGCGCCGTCGGAACACCAGACGAGACGTCACTAACCTCGCGTATGAATTGAACGAGCCGGGCGCGCATGTCAGCCACAGTGTCGCTCGCTGAGGCAGGCAGCTGGTTCTTCTCGAGATACCTTATCAGCACGTCGCGGTGAAGCCGGTAGATCCACCTGACTCCCGAGCCGCTCATGGTCATGAAAGAACACAAGCAAAAACACAGCAAAACCACTGCCGAAGCAGAGTAGCGCAGAAGTTGTAGCCGCACCTACAACTGACAACAACATAAACAAGAAATAACAGGAGTCTTTCCGGTAAGACTAACAGAAGATATTTGCTGGTCCTGCGAAAAAGCAAAGTCCATATACCAATTAACAAGCAGTGTAATATATTAACAAATTTAGCATACAATGCACATAACATTTATGAATTCTGAGCGAAACATCCCGCGGGAATCATACCTACAAAACAAGTTAAAACAATGGTGCGATACATGGGGCAAGCTGACGACGCGTTTAACGTAGCACAATCATATTGGCCGCTAGGCAACAACAAGAAAGAAAGAAAGAGACATAAAATTACGATTACCATTACGACGCGGCTTGACAAGAAGTGTCCAAAGCCATCATGGCGTGCCCATATACAGCCGCAGAAAAACACTGTTACATAAGCTACCGGTAGTACTCGGCGTGAGCAAGAGAAACTAAGGCAAAGAATCCAATTAAGCACTGGCCTGAAGGGTCCAAGATAAATTACGAACATTACTAAACATGGCAAAAATGAAAAAGAAAAAGTGCGGCCATGACGCGCAAGCAAGAACAAGAAATCATACTAATAACTGAAAATTACAGACATTAAGTTTCACAGCCGAGTACATACCAACGCGACGCCAGCCCCAAGTGACAGTCCTCGTGTCAAACGACCGGAAGACTGCGGCAAATAGCCCGGGTGCCGAGGTTATATAGGCCGGGAACATTACACGGCAGAATGCGCTGGTGGCGCGGCGGGGAAAGGTGGAAGAGGGGGGTAGGAAGTGGAAGGGGAAGGAGAAATGAGGAGAGGGGACGGGAAACGGGGGAAGGAACGCTAAGCAGTGCCCGCACTGCTTCAACATTAATATAAGAATGGGCCGGCCCTTATTAGAGAGTTAATATAAGTAGCTTTAACAATTTTTAATTAAAGTTCACAAAAATAAACACATTAAATTAGTGTAGCAAAGTTCTTGATTTTAGGTCGAAGAGACGTCGTGTCTGGATGCTAGTCCGAAAAAGGTTATAAAAAAATTGCAATGCTGGCGTTTCGGAGATTGAGGGATGAAGTGGGGCAGCTGACGAGATGTCAGAAGTCCTGGGCCATTCGTCCCGTGTAGACGGATCTGGTCCTTGGCAAAGCACCCGGGTCCGGTGTTCGGTGCCTGGCATTGGTACTCTGGCACGAGTGCTAGGGTACTTGAATACTGGGGAATTTGATCTCTGTCTGTGAACAGATCCAAACACATATGTTTAGGACTGAATCACAGACAGTATGTGAAATAGGCAGAAAATGCCTCCTAGTTACGATGACTGGTGGGGGGAGGGTGGTGCTAAAAACTCGCCAAACAGGGTGATGTCTTCCAGGGTCTGCCCGCTGATTGAGCAGACGGGCGCGACGTGGATGATCCATGATTCTCAAAGAAAATATATTATCTACAATGACTTCTACATTACTACTTTAGCTATATTTATGTGGACTGACTAGCGCCTAAACACTACTATGTTGGGAAACATCCCTTGGCTAATCTGATCACATCTTCAGAGAAATGGTGAGGCATCCCGATGATGTTTGTTCTATGCAGTCAGTCCTGAATCGCGGCGCGCAGTGCAGTAAGTTAGAGACGGCCGAGACTCGTAATTAAAAGCGATGTTAACGAAAGAAAGGTAGGGAGGCTTCGGCTCTCGAACCGAAAGGTTCCGAACATT